>NC_135996.1:4322420-4514763 GCF_053455715.1 Rhinoraja longicauda
TCCCTCCCCAGGAGATAGATTTAAACTTTAAAATGTGAATAACTTTAAAAATATAACACCGATTTCAATGAAACCTCTTCCATTAGCACCAAAGGGACGACGGTGAGTAAGGTGGGCCTAAAATTGTCGCGCTATCATGTACCGTTTTGTCTGTAGTTCAGGAACAAACAAGCAAACAAACGAGAGTTTAGTATATAGATGTCCCATAACAGAATAATGAAATTCTTACATGCAGCAGCACAACAGATATGTAAACATAGTACTCTGTAAACACCATAAAAAACCCATGAACAATAATAGTGCAAAGACAAAATGAATGCCCCCAAGTCTATCCAGTTTGCAGCTTAGACACAAAATGCTGGAGTAACTCAGCGGGACAGGCAGCATCTCTGGAGAGAAGGAATGGGTGATATTTCGGGTCGAGACTCTGAGTCTGAAGAAGGGTCTCAACCCGAAACGTCACTGGGCGGCACGGTGGCGCAGCGGTAGAGTTGCTGCCTTACAGCGAATGCAACGCCGGGAGACACAGGTTCGATCCTGACTACAGGCGCCGTCTGTACGGAGTTTGTACGTTCTCCCCGTGACCTGCGTGGGTTTTCTCCGAGATCTTCGGTTTCCTCCCACACTCCAAAGACGTACAGGTATGTAGGTTAATTGACTGGGTAAATGTTAAAAAAAAATTGTCCCTAGTGCGTGTAGGATAGTGTTAGTGTGCGGGGATCGCTGAGCGGCGCGGACTCGGTGGGCCGAAGGGCCTGTTTCCGCGCTGTATCTCTAAATCTAAAATCTAAAATCACCCATTCCTTCTCTCCAGAGATGCTGCCTGTCCCACCGCGTTCGTCCACCATTTTGTGCCTATCTTCGGTTTAAACAGCATCTGCAGTTCCTTCCTACACATTAACACCCACTGGTATGAATATATATATTTCTAATTTGGTAACCCTTGCATTTCCCTCTCTCACCATCCCTCCTTCACCCCAGTCATCCTACTACTGAACTACTGCCTAGTTTCGCTGTTTGTATCCACTCGTTTTCACCTTTTCCACAGACAACAATGGACCATTGTGGGCTCCACCTTGATCAACGTTGCTGGCTTTGATTTGTTCTTTTCATCCCTTTCATTCATTTATTCTTTGTGCCTTTTCATACCCCCAGTTTCCCTCTCCTCTGATTCTCAGCCTGAAGAAGCAACCAGAAACATCACCTATTCCATTTCTCTAGAGATGCTGCCTTGCCCGCTGAGTTACTCCTGCGTTTTGTGTCCATAGAGTCATACAGTGTGGAAACAGGCCCTTCGGCCCAACTCGCCCACACCGGCCAACAATGTCCCAGCTACACTAGTCCCACCTGCCCGCGCTTGTTCCATAACCCTCCAAACCTGTCCTATCCATGTACCTGTCCAAATGTTTCTGGCAGCTTGTTCCATACACCCACCTCCCTCTGTGTGAAAAAGTTACCCCTCTGATTCCTGTTAAATCTTTTCCCCTTCACCTTGAACCTCTGGGTCCTCTGGTCCTCGATTCCCCTACTCTGGGTAAAAGACTCTGTGCATCTACCCGATCTATTCCTCTCATGATTTTGTACACCTCTTTCAGATCACCCCTCATCCTCCTGCGCTCCATGGAATAGAGACCCAGCCTGCTCAACCTCTCCCTGTAGCTCACACCCTCTAGTCCTGGCAACATCCTCGTAAAATCCTCTTCAACGTAATCTAGCATCTGCAGTTCCTTCGAACACAAAGGATGTTATGTGTTGTACACTCCTATCACTGATACCATGTCTATAAATAGGAGACCAGATAACGAACAAGACCCACTGGAGAGCTCACACCTCCACCATGGCTTCCACAAAACATAAATACACAGCCCCTTCTCAGTGAACTGGAGGTTGTATCCTGATATCTGGATTCAGATTGCAAACATAAACCCTGCTCCAGTTTCACAGTGTGAGTTCTGGCCTGATCCAAGATCGTTGTAAGATTAGAGTTCTGCAGTTGATGAGGTGTGGAATAAGTTACCAGGAATGGACACTGAACCAGGTAGTTTAATTATCCGTATTTCTGTCTGCCTTCATTGGAGTTTAGAAGGATGAGGGGGGGGGAGGGGGATCTCATTGAAACCTGCCGATTAGTGAAAAGGACTGGATAGTGCGGATGCAGAGAGGATGTTGCTGCTGGTGGGAGAGTCTAAGACCAGAGGTTTCAGCCTCAGAATAAAAGGACGTACCTTTAGAAATCAAAAGAGCAGCACGGTGGCGCAGCGGTAGAGTTGCTGCCTTACAGCAAATGCAACGCCGGAGACCCGGGTTCGATCCCGACTACGGGCGCTGTCTGTACGGAGTTTGTACGTTCTCCCCGTGACCTGCGTGGGTTTTCTCCGAGATCTTCGGTTTCCTCCCACACTCCAAAGACGTGCGGGTTTGTAGGTTAATTGGCTTGGTAAATGTAAAAAATTGTCCCTAGTGGGTGTAGGATAGTGTTAATGTGCGGGGATCGGTGGTCGGCACGGACCCGGTGGGCCGAAGGGCCTGTTTCTGCGCTGTATCTCTAAATCTGAAGAAAAAAAAATCTAAAAAAATGCTGGAGTAACTCAGCGGGTCAGGCAGCATCTCAGGAGAGAAGGAATGGGTGACGTTTCGGGTCGACTGATGTCAGGGGAGGGGGTGGGACAAAGATAGGATGTAGTCGGAGACAGGAAGACTAGTGGGAGAACTGGGAAGGGGGAGGGGATGGAGAGGGAAAGCAGGGACAATCTGAAGTTGGAGAGGTCGATGTTCATACCGCTGGGGTGTAAACTGTATCTTTGTCCCACCCCCTCCCCTGACATCAGTCTGAAGAAGGGTCTCGACCCGAAACGTCACCCATTCCTTCTCTCCTGAGATGCTGCCTGACCTGCTGAGTTACTCCAGCTTTTTGTATCTACCTTCAATTTAAACCAGCATCTGCAGTTATTTTCCTACATACCTTTAGAAATCAGATGAGGAGGAATTTCTTTAGTCAGAGGTTGGAGAATCTGTGGAATTGGTCTCCACAGAAAACTGTGGAGGCCAAGTCATTGTGGTGGCACCCTACGATGGCAGCCTCGCCAACAGTCTGTCTTGTCCTTTTCTTCTTTTGTTGTTTTATGGTCTGTTGTTAAATGTATTATTGTATCTTTAGTTTTGTATTATGTGGCGGGGGGGGGGGGGGGAACTTTTTGAAATCTCTTTCCTCGACGGAGATGCGTCTTTTTCCGTATCGTATCTCCGTCCACACTGCGGCCTAACATCGTGGAGCTGGTGGTCCCTCTGCCGGGGATCGTCTTCGGGAGCTCCAACCACGGGAGCTTCGACCGTCCCGATCGGGGGAGGTTCGATCTTATAAGGGGTCGGCCATTTAGAACTGAGATGAGGAAAAACTTTTTCAGTCAGAGAGTTGTAAATCTGTGGAATTCTCTGCCTCAGAAGGCAGTGGAGGCCAATTCTCTGAATGCATTCAAGAGAGAGCTAGATAGAGCTCTTAAGGATAGCGGAGTCAGGGGGTATGGGGAGAGGGCAGGAACGGGGTACTGATTGTAGATGATCAGCCATGATCACATTGAATGGCGGTGCTGGCTCGAAGGGCCGAATGGCCTCCTCCTGCACCTATTGTCTATTGTATGTTTTCATGTACATTGGATAATTAATTCATTACAATTACAATTTAAGGCGACTGTTATCTGGCAACTGAGCCGTCCTCTCACCAGTTAGAGAGCAGTCCTGACCTCCCATCTACCTCATTGGAGACCTTTGAACTATCTTGAATCGGACTTGCCCCCAAGTGTGCAGGGAGTGGGAGCGAAAGCCGGGTAACATGGAAACAGTGTGAAAGGGTGATTGGTGGCTGGCACGGACTTGGTGGGCCGAAGGGCCTGTTTCCCTTGCTGTATCTCTAAAGTAAAAATGGAGCAACGGAGAGAACAATCCGTTCTTTCGGGGTGGGGGAGAAGGAATGTGAAAGACGCATCTCGTAAAGCCTCACGCATTGAAGGTAGGGGAAAGTTTACAGCTCAATTGGAGGAAAGAAAACTGCAGATGCTGGTTTAAATCGAAGGTAGACACAAAATGCTGGAGTAACTCAGCGGGTCAGGCAGCATCTCTGGAGAGAAGGAATGGGTGACATTTCGGGTCGAGACCCTTCTTCAGAGTGAGGCAGAGGGTTGTAGTCTTCTTCTTTCATGTCCATCATCCGTGTTTCAAATGCGAAATCACTGTCTTCGTCCGTCCTGAAAAGGGCGCAAGCTTCCGGCGACAATCAGCGGGAGCCGTCACTTGTACAATCTGGAGTACTGTGTGCAGTTTTGGTCTCCTAATTTGAGGAAGGACGTCCTTGCTATTGAGGCAATGCAGCGTAGGTTCACCAGGTTAATCCCCGGGATGGCGGGACTGTCACACGAGGAAAGATTGGAAAGACTGGGCTTGTATTCACTGGAGTTTAGAAGGATGAGAGGGGATCTTATAGAGACGTATAAAATCATAAAAGGACTGAAGAAGAGTCTCGACCCGAAACGTCACCCATTCCTTCTCTCCTGAGATGCTGCCCGACCCGCTGAGTTACTCCAGCATTTTGTGATACCTCTGAGTGTGTAGGACAGTGCTCGTGTGCGGGGATCGCTGGTCGGCGTGGACTCGGTGGGCCGAAGGGCCTGTTTCCACATCTCTGAGCCAAACTAAACTCGTGGCAACATTTTGATAAACGTCAGGGGATTTCTCTCTCCCCTCCTGGGGACCAATATTGAGCCTTACCAAGAAACGATCAGCTGGTCCTATTTACCGTGTTGCCAGTAAATAAACTGGCTGCCATGTTTCCCTCACATGACAACAGGTACCAGGCGTTAAAAAAAATCCCTACATAATTGGCCGCAAAGGGCTTTGGAGCACGGTAGAGATGCCACGGAAGTTCAAGCTGTTGAGTGCTCACTGGCAGCAGCGAGTAAACATTTGCTCCGACTTCGAAACGGCGACTGACCCGATCAAGGCAGAGGGTCGCTTCTTCACAATCCAGAGTTTAGTTTAGTTTAGAGATACAGCGCGGAAACAGGCCCTTCGGCCCACCGGGTCCGCGCCGACCAGCGATCCCCGCACACTAACACTATCCTCCACAATAGACAATAGGTGCAGGAGTAGGCATTTGGCCCTTCGAGCCAACACCGCCATTCAATCCACAATCAGTACCCCGTTCCTGCCTTCTCCCCATACCCCCTGACTCCGCTATCATTAAGAGCTCTATCTAGCTCTCTCTTGAAAGCATCCAGAGGATTGGCCTCCACTGCCTTCTGAGGCAGAGAATTCTGCAGATTTACAACTCTCTGGGTGAAAAAGTTTTCCCTCATCACCGTTCTAAATGGCCGACCCCTTGTTCTTAAACTGTGTGGGCCCTGGTTCTGGACTCCCACAACAGGGACAATTTACAGTAGCCAACTAACCTACAAACCTCAACATCTTTGGGACGCGGGAGGAAACCGGGGCACCCTGGAGAAAACCCACGCGGTCACAGAGAGGATGTGCAAACTCTGTACAGACCATAGTTAGGATTGAGCCCGGGTCTCTGGTGCTGGTCCCTGCTTATAGCTTACACCTTGCGCTGCCTTGGAAAGGCCACCAGTGCAATCAAGGACCTGTCTCACCCCGGTCACTCCCTCTCCTCCCCTCTCCCATTAGGCAAGAAACTCATAAGTTTGAAACGCACACCTCCAGATTCAGGGACAGTTTCTTCCCGGCTGTTATCAGGCAACTGAACCGTCCTCTCACCAACTGGAGAGCGGTCCTGACCTCCCGTCCACCCCATTGGAGACCCTCCGACTATTTTTATTCGGACTTTACTGGACTTTATTTTTCTCTAAATGTTAATCCTGTTATCCCGTATCTGTGTACCAAAGGGAGTCTGGTCTGTGTGTAAGGAAAAAAAACTGCAAGTGCTGGTTTAAATCGAAGGTAGACACAAAATGCTGGAGTAACTCAGCGGGCCAGGCATAATCTCGGGAGGGAAGGAATGGGTGACGTTTCGGGTCGAGACTGATCCTGAAGATGGGTCTCACCCGAAATGTTACTCATTCCTTCCCTCCCGAGATGCTGCCTGAACCCGCTGAGTTACTCCAGCATTTTGTGTCTACCTGGTCTGTGTGTGACGGACTGGGCTACATCCACAACTCTCTGCAATCTCTTGCCGTCTGGGGTGGAGCTGTTCCCAAAACATGCTGTGATGCAACCCGACAGTATGCTTTCTCTGGCTTTCCACAGTGCCCCTGTAGAAGTGTGAGCCATGTCCCGCATAAAATCTGAGGAAGGAAAATCTGAGGACCTAATTTGAGGAAGGACATCCTTGCTATTGAGGCAGTGCAGCGTAGGTTCACCAGGTTAATCCCCGGGATTGGGGGACTGTCATATGATGAAAGATTGGAAAGACTGGGCTTGTATTCACTGGAATTTAGAAGGATGAGAGGGGGATGTTATAGAAACGTATACAATTATAAAAGGACTGGACAAGCTAGATGCAGGAAACATTTTCCCAATGTTGGGGGAGTCCAGAACCAGGGGCCACACATACAGTCTAAGAATAAAGGGGAGGCCATTTAAAACTGAGATGAGAAAAAACCTTTTCACCCAGAGAGTTGTGCATTTGTGGAATTCTCTGCCACAGAAGACAGTAGAGGCCAATTCACTGGATGAATTTAAAGGAGAGTTAGATAGAGCTCTAGGGGCTAGCGGAATCAAGGGATATGGGGAGAAGGCAGGCACGGGTTACTGATTGTGGATGATCAGCCATGATCACAATGAATGGCGGTGCTGGCTCGAAGGGCCGAATGGCCTCCTCCTGGACCTATTTTCTATGTTTCTATGTGTCTATGAATATCATTCAACCTGCCATCTGAGCATCTGCCTACTTACAATGCAGGAGATTAGAGGGGGGAACCTCATTGAAACGTACCGAATAGTGAGCGGCCTGGATAGAGTGGATGTGGAGAGGATGTTTCCACTAGTGGGAGAGTCTAGGACCAGAGGCCACAGCCTCAGAATTAAGGGATGTACCTTTAGAAAAGAGACGAGGAGGAATTTCCTTAGTCAGAGGGCGGTGAATCTGTGGAATTCTTTGCCACAGACGGCTGTGGAGGCCACAAGTCAGTGGATATTTTTAAGGTGGAGATTGACAGATTCTTGATTAATACGGGTGTCAGGGGTTATGGGGAGAAGGCAGGAGAATGGGGTTAGGAGGGAAAGATAGATCAACCATGATTGAATGATGGGGTAGACGTGATGGGCCGAATGGCCTAATTCTGCTCCTAGAACTCATGGACGTTAGGTACATGGTCAGACGTGGAGGAGGTTTCTGTTCCTTCTTATGAAACCTCTGTTGCACCTGAAACGATCAGATAACTTTCTACTTTGACAGAATTTTAACCCATTGCATGTCAGGAAGTTACACGGGAAGCCTTAACATGTGAAACTGCACATCATTTTAAACTTGCAAGAAAACGGAATAAACACAC
Organism: Rhinoraja longicauda; assembly: GCF_053455715.1. NCBI lineage: Eukaryota > Metazoa > Chordata > Chondrichthyes > Rajiformes > Arhynchobatidae > Rhinoraja > Rhinoraja longicauda. Next base: position 4,329,923 of record NC_135996.1, read on the forward strand.
TTCTTAAAGGTCAAGCCAGAACCACATTTATCCATTTGAGCAAAACTGTGTTATCTTCGATAAGTCTTAACCAAATCATGTTTCCATAGCCACAGAGCTCTCTCCAATTTCACAAGCTGACCCGCTGTTTAGTGTAATTTAGTTTATTGTCATGTTTACTAAGGCACGGTGAAAAGCTTTGTTGTTGCAAGTTATCCAGTCAGGGGAAAGACTGTGCATGATTACAATCGAACCGTCCACAGTGTACAGATACGGGATAAAGGGAATAACGTTTAGTGAAAGAAAGGATGAAGGGAAAAACGTTTAGAGAGAGAGAGAGAGTTTATGCACAAAATGCTCCACCATATTACTCACAAAATTCACGAAACGTCACCCATTCCTTCTCTCCTGAGATGCTGCCTGACCTGCTGAGTTACTCCAGCATTTTGTGAATAAATACCTTCGATTTGTACAAGCATCTGCAGTTATTTTCTTACACGAGAGATAGAGAGTTTAGTTTATTATTGACACCAGTGCAGTGAAAAGTTTTTGTTGCGTGCTATCCAGTCAGCGGAAAGACAACACATGATTATAATCGAGCCGCCCACGCTGTACAGCTACAGGATAAATGGAATAACGTTTAGTGCAAGATAGAGTCCGATTAAAGATAGTCCGAGGGTCTTCAATGAGGTAGATGGTAGCTCAGGACCCCTCTCTAGTTGTTGGTGCGGTACACAGATCGAGTCATAGTCATATAGACAATAGGTGTAGGAGGAGGCCATTCTGCCCTTCGAGCCTGTACGCACCGCCATTCAATGTGATAATGGCTGATCATTCTCAATCAGTACCCCGTTCCTGCCTTCTCCCCATACCCCCTGACTCCGCTACCCTTAAAAGCTCTATCTAGCTCTCACTTGAATGCATTCAGAGAATTGGCCTCCACTGCTTTCTGAGGCAGAGAATTCCACAGATTCACAACTCTCTGACTGAAAAAGTTTTTCCTCATCTCCGTTCTAAATGGCCTACCCCTTATTCTTAAACTGTGGCCCCTTGTTCTGGACTCCCCAACATTGGGAACATGTTTCCTGCCTCTAACGTGTCCAACCCCTTAATAATCTTATACGTTTCGATAAGATCTCCTCTCATCCTTCTAAATTCCAGTGTATACAAGCCTAGTCGCTCCAGTCTTTCAACATATGATAGTCCCGCCATTCCGGGAATTAACCTAGTAAACCTACGCTGCACGCCCTCAATAGCAAGAATATCCTTCCTCAAATTTGGAGACCAAAACTGCATACAGTATTCCAGACGCGGTCTCACTAGGGCCCTGTACAACTGCAGAAGGACCTCTTTGCTCCTATACTCAACTCCTCTTGTTATGAAGGCCAACATTCCATTGGCTTTCTTCACTGCCTGCTGTACCTGCATGCTTCCTTTCAGTGACTGATGCACTAGGACACCCAGATCTCATTGTACTTCCCCTTTTCCTAACTTGACACCATTCAGATAATACTCTGTCTTCCTATTCTTACCACCAAAGTGGATAACCTCACACTTATCCACATTAAACTGCATCTGCCATGCATCCGCCCACTCACACAACCTGTCCAAGTCACCCTGCAACCTCATAGCATCTTCCTCACAGTTCACACTGCCACCCAGCTTTGTATCATCTGCAAATTTGCTAATGGTACTTTTAATCACTTCATCCAATTCATAGACTTTTGAGTGACCACTGTTTGCGAGATTCGGGTTAGTGTAAGTGGAACGTGCAGGCATGAGGTCGTGCTTGCTATGTAGTTAATAAAGTCTTTGGATCATTATCCAGGTGTAAGGCTTCTGTTATTATACGGTCCCCACGACAACCTGTCCCTTGACTTCTCCAACTTTAGATAGTTCCTCTGTCCCTCTCTCCCCCTCCCCCTTCCCAGATCTCCCACTGTCTTCTTGTCTCCACCTATATCCTTCCTTTGTCCCGCCCCCCTGACATCAGTCTGAAGAAGGGTCTCGACCCGAAACGTCGCCCATTCCTTCCCTCCTGAGATGATGCCTGACCTGCTGAGTTACTCCAGCATTTTGTGAATAAATGTCCCTGTAGCTCTGTCCCTGATGCCCTGGCAACATCCTCGTAATTCTTCTCTGCACCCTTTCCAGCTTGAGAGCTTTCCTATACCATAAGGCAATAACTGCAGATGCTGGTACAAATCGAAGGTATTTATTCACAGAATGCTGGAGTAACTAAGCAGGTCAGGCAGCATCTCAGGAGAGAAGAAATGGGTGACGTTTTGGGTCGAGACCCTTCTTCAGACATTCCTATACCATGGTGACCAAAACTGACCATTCCTTCTCTCCAGAGATGCTGCCTGTCCCGCCGAGTTACTCCAGCATTTTATGTCTAACAATGCTCCAAATGTCGTCTCACCAACATCTTGCATAACGTCTCATCACATAGAAACCTCGAGTTTGGAGAATCTACCAAAATTAGGATGGCACGGTGGCGCAGCGGCAGAGTTGGTGCCTTACAGCCCTTGCAGCGCCAGAGACCCGGGTTCGGTCCTGACCACGGGCGCCGTCTGTACAGAGTTTGTACGTTCTCCCTTCGGAGGTTATGGGGAGAAGGCAGGAGAATGGAGTTAGGAGGGAGAGATAGATCAGCCATGATTGAATGATGGAGTAGACTTGATGAGCTGAATGGCCTCATTCTACTCCTATCCTAAAATCCCGATGACCGCGTGGGTTTTCTCCGAGATCTTCGGTTTCCTCCCACACTCCAAAGACGTGCAGGTTTGTAGGTCAATTGGCTTGGTATGTGTAGTGTAGGATTGCTGATCGGTGTGGACACGGTGGGCTGAAGGGCCTGTTTCCGCACTGTATCTCTGACATGTGTTCAGGCTGCAGACGGTGAATATGTTACTGGATCACTGGCCTTGTCTGAGTTGTTAATGTGTTAAACTTTAAATCTGCCGCCAAATCCAGACTGGGAATAGTTTGAAAGCTCAATTTCGGGCCAGTGTTTGCCTGGAACAGGGACTGTTTGAGTGTAGGGAGGAACGGCAGATGCTGGTTTAAACCGAAGATAGAACTGAAGGGTGTGAGCAAAAGGGAGAGGTTGAGCAGGCTGGGTCTCTAATCCATGAGGATGAGGGGTGATCTTATAGAGGTGTACAAAATCATGAGAGGAATAGATCGGGTAGACGCACAGTGTCTCTTGCCCAGAGTAGGGGAATCGAGGACCAGAGGACATGGGTTCAAGGTGAAGGGGAAAAGATTTAATAGGAATCTGAGGGGTAACTTTTTCACACAGAGGGTGGTGGGTGTATGGAACGAGCTGCCGGAGGAGGCAGTTGAGGCTGGGACTATCCCATCGTTTAAGAAACAGTTGGACAGGTACATGGATAGGACAGGTTTGGAGGGATATGGACCAAGTGCAGGCAGGTGGGACTAGTGTAGCTGGGATATTGTTGGCCGGTGTGGGCAAGTTGGGACGAAGGGCCTGTTTCTACACTGTATCAATCTATGACTCTATGACACAAGAAGGTGGAGTAACTCAGCCTGACAGGCAGCATCTCTGGAGAGGAGGAACGGGTGGCCTTTCGGGTCGAGACTCTTCTTCAGACTAGAGTCGGGGGAGTGGGAAACGAGAGGTCTGTAGTTTGATGTAGCCAACAAAAAAGCCGGCGTAGGTAGGGCCTGACTCGTCAATTCTATGCCATCCACAGGTGATCATCGCATGTTTGTAGCAGAGGAAAAAGCTGTGTGTATGTTTACTCTGTGCTGTCTGTTTTCCCCAGCCTGCCTCGCCAAGGCCTCTTTGCTCCATCTGGTTTGGTTCCACTGTTTGATAAAGTCACAGCACACCTTTTCAATTTCATTGTTGACATACATTAACAAGGGCAAGGATAAAATGGAAGGCCTTTTGAATAGTTGGAGCCTACTGAAAGTAAGCGTGCAGGTACAGCAGGCAGTGAAGAAAGCTAATGGCATGTTGGCCTTCATAACAAGAGGAGTTGAGTATAGGAGCAAAGAGGTCCTTCTGCAGTTGTACAGTGAGACCACACCTGGACTCACCTAGTGAGACCACACCTGGAGTACTGTGTGCAGTTTTGGTCTCCAAATTTGAGGAAGGACATTCTTGCTATTGAGGCAGTGCAGTGTAGGTTCACCAGGTTAATTCCTGGGATGGCGGGACAGACGTACGTTGAAAGACTGGAGCGACTGGGCTTGTGTACACTGGAATTTAGACGGATGAGAGGGGATCTTATTGAAACATATAAGATTATAAAGGGATTGGACACGCTAGAGGTGGGGAACATGTTCCCGATGTTGGGGGAGTCCAGAACCAGGGGCCACAGTTTCAGAATAAGTGGTCGGCCATTTAGAACGGAAATGAGGAAAACAATTTTCACCCAGAGAGTTGTGAATCTGTGGGATTCTCTGCGTCAGAAGGCAGTGGAGGCCGATTCTCTGGCTGCTTTCAAGAGAGAGCTAGATAGAGCCCTTAAGGAGAGCAGAATCAAGGGATATGGGGAGAAGGCAGGAACGGGGTACTGATTGTGGATAATCAGCTGTGATCACAGTGAGTGGCGGTGCTGGCTCGAAGGGCCGAATGGCCTACTCCTGTACATATTGTCTAGTGTTTATTAGAAGGGGAAGGATAAAATGGAAGGCATTTTGTATCGTCGGAGCCGACTGCCCCATTGCTCCCCCACCAGTCTGGCACGGTGGCGCAGCGGGGAGAACCACTGCCTCACAGCGCCGGAGAACTGGGTTCCATCCTGACCACCGAACGAAAATCATTTGCCAGCAGTCACAGAGCAAAAAAAAAGAACACAAGACACACAACCTCAACACAAACATCCATCACAGTGACTCCAAACACCCCCTTACTGTGATGGAAGGCAAAAAAACTTCCTCTCTCTTCCCCCATGCCCCTCCCACGGACAGACAGCTCGACCCCTACCGAGGCGACCGACCCGCACAGCCCCTGCAAGGAGATGGAAGGTTCCGCGGCCGAGCCGCACCGGGCGCTGGAAAGTCCCGCGGCCGTACCGGGCGATGGAAGGCCCCGCGGCACAAATCTTCTCACAGTCTTGGGATTTGCCGGAAGGCTTGGGGAGGCACGGTGGCGCAGCGGGTAGAGTTGCTTCCTCCCAGCGCCAGAGACCCGGGTTCGATCCTGACCACAGGTGCTGTTTGTACGATCCCCCGTGACCTGCGTGGGTTTTCCCCCGACTCTCCGGTTTCCTCCCACACTCCAAAGACGTACGTACTGGTTTGTAGGTTAATTGGCTTCGGTAAAAATGTTAAAAATTGACCCTAGTGTGTGTGTGTGTGTGTGTGTGTGTAGGATAGTGCTAGTGTGCGGGGATCGCTGGTCTACTTGGGCCGAAGGTCCTGTTTCCACGCTCTACCACTAATCTAAACTGCACTAAGCTTCACAAGTGCATAGTTTTTAAAAATCAAAAGATGCATTCAATTATTAAAAATAATATTTACAATACAATAAAACAAAACAGAACCCACCACAATAATACAAGACAAACAAATATACTAAATGAACTACTATACAACGATGGTATTTATTCACAAAATGCTGGAGTAACTCAGCAGCTCAGGCAGCATCTCGGGAGAGAAGGAATGGGTGACGTTTCGGGTCGAGACCCTTCTTCAGACTGAAAAACATCACCCATTCCTTCTCTCCAGAGATGCTGCCTGGCTCGCTGAGTTACTCCAGCATTTTTTGTCGACCTTCGATTTATACCAGCATGTGCAGTTTTTTCCCTAGGATTTATACCAGCATGTGCAGTCTCCAAATTTGAGGAAGGATATTCTTGCTATTGAGGGCGTGCAGCGTAGGTTTACTAGGTTAATTCCCGGAAGGGCGGGACTATCATATGTTGAAAGACTGAAGCGACTAGGCTTGTATACACTGGAATTTAGAAGGATGAGAGGTGATCTTATCTTAATAAGATTATTAAGGGGTTAGACACGTTAGAGGCAGGAAACATGTTCCCAATGTTGGGGGAGTCCAGAACAAGGGGCCACAGTTTAAGAATAAGGGGTAGGCCATTTAGAACTGAGATGTGGAAGAACGTTTTCAGTCAGAGAGTTGTGAATCTGTGGAATTCTCTGCCTCAGGAGGCAGTGGAGGCCAATTCTCTGAATGCATTCAAGAGAGAGCTAGATAGAGCTCTTAAGGATAGCGGAGTCTGGGAGTATGGGGAGAAGTCAGGAACGGGGTACTGATTGAGAATGATCAGCCATGATCACATTGAATGGCGGTGCTGGCTCGAAGGGCCGAATGGCCTCCTCCTGCACCTATTGTCTATTGTCCTGCATTTTGTGAATAAATACCTTCGATTTGTACCAGCATCTGCAGTTATTTTCTTACACACGCTGTGACATTAGTCACTGTAATGACGCGGGGAAGCATGGTAAACATCTTGATCTCAGCAGGCCCATGGGCACACTGTGTGATGGAGACCATTTGACTTTTTTTTAATATAGAAAGTGACGTAGGAAGGTTAAACATTAGCGCAGGGCAGCGGGACATTTCCCCACCCACGACCTGTTTCACTTTGACAAATCGCCGAGCACATCACCCTTCACTGCAAACATTATCTCCTGTGAATCCCCCCCTCGGCCACCGACTTCCTGCCACCTACTGCGCACCCATTTATACTATCCCCAATTTTGTCCCGGTTACTTTAGAGAAACAGTGCGGAAACGGGCCCTTCGGCCCACCGAGTCCGCGCCGACCAGCGATCCCCGCGCACTAACACCATCCTGCACACACTAGGGACAATGTACACTCGGCCCAATCAACCTACAGACCTGCACGTCTTTGGGGCGTGGGCGGAAGCCGAAGATCTCGGAGAAAACCCACGGAGAACATACGAGCTCCGTGCAGACAAGCACCCGTGGTCAGGATCGAACCTGGGTGTGTGGCGCTGCAAGCACTGTAAGGCAGAATCTGGTTGGGGTTTGTGAGGGGAAAGATTTGAGGGTGGCACGATTGCGCTGCGCAATCGTGCCGCCCTCAAATCTTTCCCCTCACAAGCCCCAACCAGATTCTGCCATCCAGCCATGCATCAAAAGCAAATTTTTAGATGTCTTTCAGATGTATAAACAAGGGTGTCCTAGTGGTGCAGCCGTTTTGGGTGTACCGAGGTACAGTGAAAAGCTTTTTTTGTTGCGTGCTATCCAATCAGCAGAATGACCATACATGATTACAATCGAGCCGTCCACAGTGTACTGACACATGCTAAAGGGTCTAAATTTCTAGTGCAAGATAAAGTGCAGTCCTTGCGCTCGTGTGTCAGACGGCGTTCTGCCATCGCTTTGCCACAGCCAGTGCCACATCTGTGCCTCTGCGGAGATTGTCCGCAGTGCACGCAGACCACGCAGGTCATGACAGAAGCCTCCTCGTGGCGATTGCTGGAAACGACGATACGATGCGCTCTGTAACGCATTGGGGCACCAATTCTGTCCACATGTGAGACCACAACAAAAGCCAACAAAAGTCCAGTAAAGTCCAATTAAAGATAGTCCGAGGGTCTCCAATGAGGTAGACGGGAGGTCAGGACCGCTCTCTAGTTGGTGAGAGGACGGTTCAGTTGCCCGATAACAGCCGGGAAGAAACTGTCCCTGAATCTGAAAGTGAGCATTTTCACACTTCTGCACCTCTTGCCCCGATGGGAGAGGGGAGGAGAGGGAGTGACCAGGGGTGAGACTGGTCCTTGATTATGCTGCTGGCCTTGCCGAGGCAGCGTGAGGTGTGGATGGAGTCAATGGAAGGGAGGTTGGTTTGTGTGATGGTCTGGGCTGTGTCCACAACTCTCTGTAATTTCACGCGGTCTTCTATGGAGCTTCATTACATAAGTTATAGGGGCAGGATTAGGCCATTCGGCCCATCGAGTCTGCTCCGCCACTAAATCATGGCTGATCTATCTTTCCCTCTCAACCCCATTCTCCTGTCTTCTCCCCATAACCTTTGATTACTTGACCTTCTCCCCTTAAACTTTGCTCTTGCTCACCAAGAATCTATTTATCTCCACTTCAAAAGTAGTTGTTTTTGTTTTAGCTCAGTTTATTGTCACGTGTACCGAGGTAGAGTGAAAAGCTTTGGTTGCGTGCTATCCAGTCAGTGGAAAGACTGTACATGATTACAATCGAGTCTTACACCCAATTACGGAGTTGATGAGAAAATGGTGTAATGTGGAACTCGTGTGAACGGGTCAAGAGGCAAAGTGATCGGGGGTGAGACTGGTCCTTGATTATGCTGCTGGCCTTGCCGAGGCAGCGCGAGGTGCAGATTAAGTCACTGGCTGGGAGAATGTTGATTTATTTGATGGTCTGGGCTGCGTCCACAACTCTCTGCAATTGCTTGTGTTCTCAGACGGCCTTTGTGCTGGTCCCGGCTCAGATTGGGCGGCAAAGAATTTGCGTCTCTTGACATGATTGTGCAGAAGGCGAAAAATAGTTTCAACCTCTGGTACACTGGATGCAGCAGTTGTTTTGAAGTTTGCTTGTAGGTGTTATCGATTTGTGCTCTACGCAAAACTGGTGTCAGCAGGGATTCTCCCTAAATTTTTTCTTCAAGAAAAAATCCGAAAGAAAAACGCAAATGTGTATTGAGTAAAGGTCATCTGTTCTCATTCTCTTGTTTGGGTGTTCAATTTCTCTGTGCGCCTCAGAGGAACATGTTAATGCATCAGTTCCTATTTTGATCACCGTTGGACTCCAAGGTAGTTTCGGTACTCCTGCATGCGAGAAGACTATACTTCCCATTTTCTACCTCGTAACATATGCTGAGACCAACCTTTACATCGAATATAATGTCGATCAATGTGAGGTTATCCACTTTGGTGGCAAAAACAAGGAGGCAGATTATTAGCTCAATGGTGTCACTTTAGGGAAAGGGGAAGTGCAACGAGACCTGGGTGTCCTTGTACACCAGTCACTGAAAGTAAACAGGTCGACATCAGTCTGAAGAAGGGTCTCAACCCGAAACGTCGGCCATTCCTTCTCTCCTGAGATGCTGCCTGACCTGCTGAGTTGCTCCAGCATTTTGTGAATAAATATCAGTCTAAGGAAGGGTCTCGACCTGAAACGTCACCCATTCCTTCTCTCCCGAGATGCTGCCTGACCCGCTGCGTTACTCCAGCATTTTGTGTCTACCTTCGATTTAAACCAGCATCTGCAGTTTTTTTCGTACTGAAAGTAAACATGCAGGTACAGCAGGCAGTGAAGAAAGCTAATGGCATGTTTGCCTTCATAACGAGAGGATTTGAGTATAGGAGCAAAGAGGTCCTTCTGCAGTTGTATAGGGCCCTGGTGAGATCACATCTGGAGTATTGTGTGCAGTTTTGGTCTCCTAATGTGAGGAAGAACGTCCTTGCTATTGAGGCAGTGCAGCGTAGGTTCACCAGGTTAATCCCCGGGATGGCGGGACTGTGATATGAGGAAAGATTGGAAAGACTGGGCCTGTATTCACTGGAGTTTAGAAGGATAAGAGGGGATCTTATTGAAACGTATAAAATTATAAAAGGACTGGGCAAGTTAGATGCAGGAAAAATGTTCCCAATATTGGGGGAGTCCAGAACCAGGGGCCACACAGTCTAAGAATAAAGGGGAGGCCATTTGAAACTGAGGTGAGAAAATACTTTTTCACCCAGAGAGTTGTGAATTTGTGGAATTTCTGCCACAGAGGGCAGTGGAGGCCAATTCACTGGATGAATTTAAAAGAGAGTTAGATAGAGCTCTAGGGGCTAGCAGAATCAAGGGTATGGGGAGAAGGCAGGCACGGGTTACTGATTGTGGATGATCAGCCATGATCACAATGAATGGCGGTGCTGGCTCGAAGGGCCAAACGGCCTCCTCCTGCACCTATTGTCTATGTTTCTTTAATACAGTACAGGAACAGGCCCTTCGGCCCACAGTGTCTCTGCTGAACAAGATGATGAGTTAGCCTAATCACATATTAGGACACAAAGTGCTGGGGTGACTCAGCGGGTCAGGCAGCATCTCAGGAGGATATCAATTGCTGATATTTCAGGTCGGGGCCGTTGTTCAGGGAGCATAGCAAGGAGATAACACAAAGTGCTGGAGTAACTCAGTGAGTCAGACAGCATCTCTGCGTTTAGCAAAGGATTAGAGAGATAAGGGTCAAATGTAGGTAGGTGGCACTAGCTTAGATATTGGTATCTTAGTTAGCATTAGGGTTGCCAACTGTCCCGTATTAGCCGGGACATCCCGTATTTTGGGCTAAATTGGTTTGTCCCATACTGGACCGTCCTTGTCCCGTATTAGGCCCGGGGGCGCTGTAGGCCCGGACACTGTAGGCCCGGACACTGTGGGCCCGGACACTGTGGGCCCGGACACTGTGGGCCCGGACAGTGTGGGCCCGGACAGTGTAGGGCCGGACTGTGTAGGCCCGGACAGTGTAGGGCCGGACACTGTAGGCCCGGACACTGTAGGCCCGGACAGTGTAGGCCCGGACAGTGTAGGCCCGGACACTGTAGGCCCGGACAGTGTAGGCCCGGACAGTGTTGGCCCGGACACTGTAGGCCCGGACAGTGTAGGCCCGGACAGTGTAGGCCCGGAAACACTGTAGGTCCGGACGGTGTAGGCATGGACAGTGTAGGCCCGGTGGCCGCCGAACGAAGGTTGCGGCCGCCATTGGTGGAGCGGGAGCACGTGGCCGCTGGCTGGGTGAGGTCACGTGTGACGTCACCTTGTTCCTTATTTGGGAGTGAGTTTGTTGGCACCCCTCGTTGGCATGGACAGGTTGGGGAGAAGATGTTGAAATCTTGCATCGAACAAAGTGCTGGAGTAGACAATAGACAATAGACAATAGGTGCAGGAGTAGGCCATTCAGCCCTTCGAGCCAGCACCGCCATTCAATGCGATCATGGCTGATCATTCTCAATCAGTACCCCGTTCCTGCCTTCTCCCCATACCCCCTCACTCCGCTATCCTTAAGAGCTCTATCCAGCTCTCTCTTGAAAGCATCCAACGAACTGGCCTCCACTGCCTTCTGAGGCAGAGAATTCCACACCTTCACCACTCTCTGACTGAAAAAGTTCTTCCTCATCTCCGTTCTAAATGGAGTAACTCAGCAGGTCTGGCAGCATCTCTGGAAAACATGGATAGGTGACATTTTGGGTCGGTACCCTTCTTCAGATCGAGTCTGAAGAAGGCTGTGACCTGAAACGTCACCTAAGCATCTTCTCCAGAGATGCTGCCTGACTCGCTGAGTTATTTCATCATTTTGCGCCTTATCTCCAGCATTTTGTGTCTTTTCTTCCGAGGGAAGATCACGTGGAAAGAAAGGAACTGCAGATGCTGGTTTACAAAGAAGACACAAAGTGCAGGTGTAACTCAGCGAGTCAGGCAGCATCTCTGGAGAACATGTGGGCATCTTGGCTCAGGACCCTGAAACGTCAATCTAAAGAAAGTTTCCGACTCAAATCATCACCTATCCACGCTCTCCAGAGATGCTGCCTGACCCGCTGAGTTACTCCAGCACTTTGTACCTGTCCACGTTCTCCACAGAGATGCTGCCTGACCCGCTGAGTTACTCCAGCTTTTTGTCTTTCCTTGGTACACCAACATTTTCAGTTCCTTGTTTCTAGATAGTATCTTTCTTCAATCCGGTTTGATGACGAAAAATGTAATTTTAAACGCAAGCTGAGCCTCCTTTAGCGAAGCAGGTAAGAAGGGAAGTTGGCAGGGGTAAGAAAAGGGACAGGTGACTCTTTGGGTTGGAATACTTCTTCACATTGTCAACTGCCCAGAGATGCTGCCTGGTCTGCTGAGTTACTATCCATGTTCTCCAGAGAGACTGTGGAAACCGCTGAGTTACTCCAGCACTCTGACTTATTTTGTAAGCCAGCAACTGCAGTTCCTTTTATTACACAAAGTGTCAAGTCAAGTCAAGTCAAATTTATTTGTCACATACACACTCGATGTGCAGTGAAATGAAAGTGGCAGTTGTGCACAAAAATAATTACAGTTACAATAAATAAAGTTAATAAGTTACTAAACATAGCACCAAAAGTGTCGACAAAAATTTAGTCTCTGGGGTTATCAAAGTTGACAGTCCTGATGGCCTGTGGGAAGAAGCTCCGTCTCATCCTCTCCGTTTTCACAGCGTGACAGCGGAGGCGTTTGCCTGACCGTAGCATCTGGAACAGTCCGTTACTGGGGTGGCAGGGGTCCCTCATGATCTTGCTTGCTCTGGATCTGCACCTCCTGATGTATAGGTCCTGCAGGGGGACGAGTGTAGTTCCCATGGTGCGTTCTGCCGAACGCACTACTCTCTGCAGGGCCATCCTGTCCTGGGCAGAGCTGTTCCCAAACCAGACTGTAATGTTGCCGGACAGGATGCTGGAGTAACTCAGCAGGTCAGGCACCATCTCTTGAGAACACGGATAGGTTCAAAGTGCTGGAGTAACTCAGCAGGTCAGGCACCATCTCATGAGAACACGGATAGGTTCAAAGTGCTGGAGTAACTCAGCGGGTCAGGCAGCATCTCTGTGGAGAATGTGGACAGGTACAAAGCGCTGGAGTAACTCAGCGGGTCAGGCAGCATCTCTGTGGAGAACGTAGACAGGTACAAAGTGCTGGAGTAACTCAGCGGGTCAGGCAGCATCTCTGGAGAATGTGGACAGGTACAAAGTGCTGGAGTAACTCAGCGGGTCAGGCAGCATCTCAGGAGAAGAGTCAAAAGTGTTTTATTGTCATACGTCCCAGATAGAACTATTATATTCTTACTTGCAGCAGCACAACCCCATATGTAAACATAGTACACTGTTAACAATATAAGAAACAAGAAAAAAATGTTCAGTTCGTGTATATATGCAAATACTCACATAGGTATATGTACAGTAAATAAAGATAATTATATTTATTTTGTTTATAATGAATGCTTATTTATTTTTGCGATCCACTTTGCTGCTGTAACCATGCAAATTTCCCCGTTGTGGGACGAATAAAAGGATTATTATTATTATTATTACTATTATTACATGTGTATGTAAACATATGTTATATATATATATATTGCATATGTGTACATACATATGTACATATACACACACACACGCACACAAACAAACAATAATAGTGCAATAATAACAATAATAATCGTAGTTCAGAGCTTATTTGGAGGTTGTAGTGTTTAATAGCCTGATAGCTGTGGGGAAGAAGCTGTTTCTGAACCTGGACGTTACTGTTTTCAGGCTCCTGTACCTTCTTCCCGATGGCAGGGGTGAGATGAGATCGTGGCCAGGGTGGTGTGGGTCTCTGATGATGCTGGCTTTATGGATAGATGTTCATGTTCAAAACATCACCAGAATTTTCTCCAGAGATGCTGCCTGACCCTCTGAGTGACCCCAGCACTTTGTGTCTTTTTCAGTTTGTGGGGGGCAGATTATACAATACAATACAATACAATACAATATACCTTTATTGTCATTGTACAGGGGTACAACGAGATTGGGAATGCGCCTCCCATACGATGCAATAATTTAATTAGCTAGTCAGTATTAATTTAAACAACCCAATGAAACAAATTGTAACAGTTTTAAAACAGAATAAAGTGCAAGTAGATCTGTGCCGGTTCACTGGGATGTGACCATCCGGCTCAGCAGGACCGGTTCAAAGCAGCTATGGCCCTGGGGATGAAGCTGTTCCTGAGTCTGGAGGTGCGGGCGTAGAAGGTCTTGTATCGTCTGCCCAATGGTAGAAGTTCGAACAGACTGTTGCAGGGGTGTGAGGAGTCTTTGTGGATGCTGGTGGCTTTTCTGAGGCATCGTGTGTTGTAGATGCCCTCCAAGGCTGGTAGCTGTGTTCCGATGGTCCTCTGAGCTCTATGGACTACCCGCTGAAGAGCTTTCCTCTCTGCCTCCGTGCAGCTGAGGTACCACAGAGGGATGCCATGCGTTAGGATGCTCTCTATGGTGCAGCGGTAGAAGGTCGTCAGCAGCTGTTGGGGTAGACCAGACTTTATCTCTCCTGTCGGCATGCCAGTTGAGAGTTGGCACGGTGGCGCAGCGGTAGAGCTTCTGCCTCACAGCGCCAGGGACCCGGGTTCGATCCTGACCGCGGGTCTTGTCTGCAAAGAGTTTGTACGTTCCCCCCCGTGACCTGCGTGGGTTTTCTCTGAGATCTTTGGTTTCCTCCCACACTTCAAAGACGTGCAGGTTTGTGGGTTAATTGGCTTGGTATAAATGTAAAATTGTCCCTAGTTGTAGAATAGTGTTAATGTGCACAGATCGCTGGTCGGCGCGGACTAGGTGGGCCGAAGGGCCTGTTTCCACGCTGTATCTCTAAACAAAACTAAGGTCAACGTGACAGATGGTCATACTGAACTCGATAAAACCTCTGTAAAACCTTTCTACGTCGCTGATGCCCTTCATAGACAGAAACCCCTCCACTCTCTGAACTCAACATCATCTCGAAGCCCGGTAAGGCATGAATTATTTAATCTTGCAGCACGCAGACGGTTTGGTGGCCTCGATGAGATTAGTTTAACCCCGTGCTGCTTTCAGGAAGCGAGTTCCAGATTGCATCAACCTATTTCTAATTTCCCCTTAGGTACTTTTCGCACCATCTGGCAGTCTGGTTGTCGATGGTCCTCCCGGCAGAAGCGGCTCAGTTTGTTCGGATTTTGCCCACCTCTCTTTCATGTCACTTTCTCCAACGTGACGATGTGGGTTTTCTCCGGGTGCTCCGTGAGGTTATCCACTTTGGCGGCAAAAACAAGGAGGCAGAATTATTATCTCAATGGTGTCAGGTTAGGTAAGGGGGAAGTACAGCGAGACCTGGGTGTCCTTGTACACCAGTCACTGAAAGTTGGCGTGCAGGTGCAGCAGGCAGCGAAGATAGCTAATGGCATGTTGGCCTTCATAACGAGAGGATTTGTGTATAGGAGTAAAGAGGTCCTTCTGCTGTTGGACAGGGCCCTGGTGAGACCACATCTGGAGTATCGTGTACAGTTTTGGTCTCCTAATTTGAGGAAGGACGTCCTTGCTATTGAGGCAGTGCAGCGTAGGTTCACCAGATTAATCCCTGGGATGGCGGGACTGTCATATGAGGAAAGATTGAAAAGACTGGGCTTGCATTCACTGGAGTTTAGAAGGATGACAGGGGATCTTCTAGAAACATATAAAATTATAAAAAGCTAGATGCAGGAAAAATGTTCCCAATATTGGGGGAGTCCACAACCAGGGGCCACAGTCTTAGAATAAAGGGGAGGCCATTTAAAACTGAGGTGAGAAGGAACTTTTTCACCCAGAGAGTTGTGAATGTGTGGAATTCTCTGCCAAAGAGGGCAGTGGAGACCAAATCACTGGATGAATTTAAGAGAGTTAGATAGAGCTCTGGGGGCTAGCGGAATCAAGGGATATGGGGAGAAGTTAGACACAGGTTACTGATTGTGGATGATCAGCCACGATCACAATGAATGGAGGTGCTGGCTCGAAGGGCCAAATGGCCTCCTCCTGCACCTATTTTCTATGTTCTATGCTCTGTTCTCCGGTCTCTGCCCACATTTGCAGGTTTGTAGGTTAATTGGCCATAAATAGTCCCTGGTGTGAAGGATGCAAAACTGGGATGACATAGAAGTAATGAACGGGAGATTGTTAGCCAGCGTGGACTCGGTGGGCCGAAGGGCCTGTTTCCACGCTGCATCTTTAGATTTTTGAGATAAAACAGGCCCTTCGTCCCATTGAGTCCGCGTCAACCAGCGATCACCCCGTACACGAGCACTATTCTACAAACTAGGGACAATTTACTAGAAGCCAATTAACCTACCAATCTGTACGTCTTTATAGTGTGGGAGGAAACCGGAGCACCCGGAGAAAACCCACGCAGGTCACGGGGAGAGCGTACGAACTCCGTCCAGACAGCACCTATAGGCAGGATCGAACTCGGATCTCTGGCGCTGTAAGGCTGAGAGTCTTACCGCTACGCTACACTATTCGTGTTGTGCTCTCCGTTTGTGAGTTGGCTTGGCTCAGCTGAGATGACAGTGGGTGTCTTTAGTTCAGTTTAGTTTATTGTCACATGCACCAAGGTACAGCGAAAAGCTTTTATGTTGCGTGCTATGTTGTTGTAAGGGGCACAGTCTCAGCGTCTCCAATCGTTAGGGTGGCACGGTGGCTGTGTAGAATCACAGAGTGACATAGAGTCACACAGCACAGAAACAGGCCCATCAGCCCAACTTGCCCATACCGACCAAAATGAAGAAAGTTCTCGACCCAAAATGTCACCAGAGATGCTGCCCGACTCATTGAGTTGCTCCAGGACTTTGTGTCGTTTTTCCCCATCTACACTCGTCCCACCTTGCCCGCGTTTGGCCCCGTATCCCTCTAAACCTTTGCTGTCCGTGTCCCTGTCCAAATGTCCTTTAAAATGTGTCTATAAACGAAAGCAAACTAAACGAACAAGGCTCTGCGGTCCAGTGAGTGTTTAGGCGAGACCCAGGAAGTGTCTGAGCACCTCGGAATGAAACAATGAATGAAACGTAGTCATTCCACCACTTGGGCGGTCACGGTGGCGCAGCGGTAGAGTTGCCGCCTTACAGTGAATGCAGCGCCGGAGACCCGGGTTCCATCCCGACTACGGGCACCGTCTGTACGGAGTTTGCACGTTCTCCCCGTGACCTGCGTGGGTTTTCTCCGAGATCTTCGGTTTCCTCCCACACTCCAAAGACGTGCGGGTGTGTAGGTTAATTGGCTTGGTAAATGTCAAAAAATAATTGTCCCTAGTGGGTGTAGGATAGTGTTAGTGCGCGGGGATCGCTGTTCGGCGTGGACCCGGTGGGCCGAAAGGGCCTGTTTCCGCACTGTATCTCTAAACTAAACTTCAACATGGTCAGCCAACGATGGTTGTGGGCAAAGCCTTGTGGGCTGAGCTCAGTGGAGCCCGGTTCCTTCACTTCCCGTCACTGCAACATCTGTGTTCTCGGTTGAGGTTGTTTTCCTAACAGAATGCAGAGCGGCGCGGTGGCGCAGCGGTAGAGTTGCTGCCTCACAGCACCAGAGACCCGGGATCGATCCCGACTTTGGGCGTTGTCTGTACGGAGTTTGTACCTTCTCCCCGTGACCCCGTGATTCCCTCCGGGTGCTCCAGTTTCCTCCCACACTCCAAATACGTACAAGTTTGTAGGTCAATTGGCTTCGGTAAAATTGTAAATTGTCCTTAGTGCGTAGGGTAGTGCGAGTGTGTGGGGATCGCTGGTCGGCGCGGATTCGATGGGCTGGAGGGCCTGTTTCTGCACTGTATCTGTAAATTAAACTAAACTATTAGGGTGACTTTTTCACCCAGAGATAGACACAAAGTGCTGGAGTAACTCAGCGGGTCTGGAGAACATGGATCGGTGACGTTTCAGGTCGGGACTCTTCTTCAGACTGATGGTAGGATTAGGGGGAGGGGGAACTGGAAACAAGAAAAGACAAAACAAATCTGGGAACCTTGCTTTCTGAGGTAATCAGTGGCCATCTCTGATTTGTCGTGGTCGTTTCATGCTTCCAGTTCCATTCCCCACCCCTCTCCCTACAAGGGCCAGTTTCTATTCTGTACTGTTCCAGGTGTCGGAAGGAACTGCAGATGCTGGTTTACACCAAATAACTCAGCGGGTAGGGAGAAAAGATCGGCACGGTGGCGCAACGGTAGAGCTGCTGCCTTCCAGCGAATGCAGCACCGGAGACCCGGGTTCCATCCCGACTATGGGCGCTGTCTGTACAGAGTTTGCACGTTCTCCCCGTGACCTGCGTGGGTTTTCTCCGAGATCTTCGGTTTCCTCCCACTCTCCAAAGACGTGCAGGTTTGTAGGTTAATTGGTTTGGTAAATATAAGCATTGTCCCAAGTGGGTATAGGGTATGTTAGTGTGCAGGGACCGCTGGTCGGCGCGGACCCGGTGGGCTGAAAGGGCCTGTTTCCGCGCTGTATCTCTAAACTAAAAAAGGAATAGGTGACGCTTCGGGTTGAAACCCTTCTATAGACTGCGATTCAAGGAGGAGAGGGAAACTAGGGATCTGAAGAGGTTCAGAGCAAATCAGAGTCGGCACCTAGCAAAGGTGGAGTCCACAATGGTCCATTGTGGTCTGTGGAAGAGACAGAAAGCAAAGAGTGGGGATAAATGGGTCCCTTTCAGAATGGCAGGCAGTGACTAGTGGGGTACCGCAAGGCTCGGTGCTGGGACCGCAGCTATTTACAATATACAGGGGATAGAGAGGGAGGCGATAGAGAGGGACTGCTTTCCCTGCTTTCCCTCTCTATCCCCCCCCCTTCCCAGTTCTCCCACTAATCTTCCTGTCTCCGACTACATCCTATCTTTGTCCCGCCCCCTCCCCTGTCATCAGTCTGAAGAAGGGTCTCGACCCGAAACGCCACCCATTCCTTCCCAATAGACAATGGACAATAGGTGCTGGGGAAGGCCATTCGGCCCTTTGAGCCAGCACCACCATTCAATGTGATCGTGGCTGATCATCCACAATCATTACCCCGTTCCTGCCCTCTCCCCATACCCCCTGACACCGTTATTATTTAGAGCTCTATCTAACTCTCTCTTGAAAGCATCCAGAGAATTGGCCTCCACTGCCTGCTGAGGCAGAGAATTCCACAGATTCACAACTCTCTGACTGAAAAAGTTTTTCCTCATCTCAGTTCTAAATGGCGTACAACCTTATTCTTAAACTGTGGCCCCTGGTTCTGGACTCCCCCAACATTGTCTCCAGAGATGCTGCCTGACCCGCTGAGTTACTCCAGCATTTTGTGTCTACCAATTAACCAAGTCCGCACGCCTTTTGGAGTGCTTCTGAGTTTCTCCAGCATTTTGTGTCGGTCTTCGGTGCTGTTCTACGTTCCTTTTCCACTGCGATCTTGTCGATGGACTCTTCGTAGAATTCCACCGCCTCTCATCTTGCGAAATAAAAGGTCACGAGCTATTATCTGAAACCCGCTGTTTTTTTAAACAATCAGATTTATTTCAGAATTGTTTATTTTCCGCTGCGGCAAGCAACATTTGTCTTGTATTGATGACAATTAACCTGGAGGTTGATTTCACAGGCCTTATCAATGCATCTGATCCTTTGATTTTTTTTTGTCTTATCGTTGTTACTGAGATGAACCCTCTTGGAAATTAGTGAGCTCTCTTGTGCCTTAGTGAGAACAGTATAACTAGGGGTTGCTAACTGTCCCGTATTCATATACATATTCCTTTATTCGTCCCACACCGGGGAAATTTACAGTGTCACAGCAGCAAAGTGGATAGCATCTATATACTAAAACTCTCGTTTGTTATCTTGTTTGTGACTGAACTTCAGCCAAAACGGTACACGATAGCGCGACAATTTTAGGCCCACCTTACTCACCATCGGTCACGGTGGCGCAGCGGTAGAGTTGCTGCCTCACAGCACCAGAGACCCGGGATCGATCCCGACTTTGGGCACTGTCCGTACGGAGTTTGCACCTTCTCCCCGTGATTCCCTCCGGGTGCTCCGGTCTGCTCCCACACACCAAATACGTACAAGTTTGTAGGTTAATTGGCTTCGGTAAAATTGTAAATTGTCCTTAGTGCGTAGGGTAGTGCGAGTGTGTGGGGATCGCTGGTCGGCGCGGACTCGATGGGCCAGAGGGCCTGTTTCCGCACTGTATCTGTAAATTAAACTAAACTATTAGGGTGACTTTTTCACACAGAGATAGACACAAAGTGCTGGAGTAACTCAGCGGGTCTGGAGAACATGGATCGGGACTCTTCTTCAGACTGATGGTAGGATTAGGGGGAGGGGGAACTGGAAACAAGAAAAGACAAAACAAATCTGGGAACCTTGCTTTCTGAGGTAATCAGTGGCCATCCCTGATTTGTCGTGGTCGTTTCATGCTTCCAGTTCCATTCCCCACCCCTCTCCCTACAAGGGCCAGTTTCTATTCTGTACTGTTCCAGGTGTCGGAAGGAACTGCAGATGCTGGTTTACACCAAATAACTCAGCGGGTAGGGAGAAAAGATCGGCACGGTGGCGCAGCGGTAGAGCTGCTGCCTTCCAGCGAATGCAGCGCCGGAGACCCGGGTTCCATCCCGACTATGGGCGCTGTCTGTACAGAGTTTGCACGTTCTCCCCGTGACCTGCGTGGGTTTTCTCCGAGATCTTCGGTTTCCTCCCACTCTCCAAAGACGTGCAGGTTTGTAGGTTAATTGGTTTGGTAAATATAAGCATTGTCCCAAGTGGGTATAGGGTATGTTAGTGTGCAGGGATCCCTGGTCGGCGCGGACCCAGTGGGCTGAAAGGGCCTGTTTCCGCGCTGTATCTCTAAACTAAACTCAGAAAATGGCCCCTCATTTTCCCAACTTTACCCTTAATCAAGAGGAAATGTTCTACAGGGCAATCAGCGTGTGGAGGGAAGAGTCAGAATTAACGTTTCAGGTAAATGACTGGGTAAATATAGGTGACGTTTCGGGTCGAAACCCTTCTATAGACTGCGATTCAAGGAGGAGAGGGAAACTAGGGATCTGAAGAGGTTCAGAGCAAATCAGAGTCGGCACTTAGCAAAGGTGGAGTCCACAATGGTCCATTGTGGTCTGTGGAAGAGACAGAAAGCAAAGAGTGGGGATAAATGGGTCCCTTTCAGAATGGCAGGCAGTGACTAGTGGGGTACCGCAAGGCTCGGTGCTGGGACCGCAGCTATTTACAATATACAGGGGATAGAGAGGGAGGAGATAGAGAGGGACTGCTTTCCCTGCTTTCCCTCTCTATCCCCCCCCCTTCCCAGTTCTCCCACTAATCTTCCTGTCTCCGACTACATCCTATCTTTGTCCCGCCCCCTCCCCTGTCATCAGTCTGAAGAAGGGTCTCGACCCGAAACGCCACCCATTCCTTCCCAATAGACAATGGACAATAGGTGCTGGGGAAGGCCATTCGGCCCTTTGAGCCAGCACCGCCATTCAATGTGATCGTGGATGATCATCCACAATCATTACCCCGTTCCTGCCCTCTCCCCATACCCCCTGCTCTATCTAACTCTCTCTTGAAAGCATCCAGAAAATTGGCCTCCACTGCCTGCTGAGGCAGAGAATTCCACAGATTCACAACTCTCAGACTGAAAAAGTTTTTCCTCATCTCAGTTCTAAATGGCGTACAACCTTATTCTTAAACTGTGGCCCCTGGTTCTGGACTCCCCCAACATTGTCTCCAGAGATGCTGCCTGACCCGCTGAGTTACTCCAGCATTTTGTGTCTACCAATTAACCTACAAGTCCGCACGCCTTTTGGAGTGCTTCTGAGTTTCTCCAGGATTTTGTGTCGGTCTTCGGTGCTGTTCTACGTTCCTTTTCCACTTCGATCTTGTCGATGGACTCTTCGTAGAATTCCACCGCCTCTCATCTTGCAAAATAAAAGGTCACGAGCTATTATCTGAAACCGGCTGTTTTTTTAAACAATCAGATTTATTTCAGAATTGTTTATTTTCCGCTGCGGCAAGCAACATTTGTCTTGTATTGATGACAATTAACCTGGAGGTTGATTTCACAGGCCTTATCAATGCATCTGATCCTTTGATTTTTTATTTGTCTTATCGTTGTTACTGAGATGAACCCTCTTGGAAATTAGTGAGCTATCTTGTGCCTTAGTGAGAACAGTATAACTAGGGGTTGCCAACTGTCCCGTATTCATATCCATATTCCTTTATTCGTCCCACACAGCGGTAGAGTTGCCGCCTTACAGCGAATGCAGCGCCGGAGACTCAGGTTCGATCCTGACTACGGGCGCCGTCTGTACGGAGTTTGTACGTTCTCCCCGTGACCTGCGTGGGTTTTCTCCGAGATCTTCGGTTTCCTCCCACACTCCAAAGACGTACAGGTTTATAGGTTAATTGACTGGGTAAATGTAAAAATTGTCCCTAGTGGGTGTAGGATAGTGTTAGTGTGCAGGGATCGCTGGGCGGCGCGGACTCGGTGGGTCGAAGGGCCTGTTTCCACGCTGTATCTCTAAATCTAAAGAAAATCGAAATCATTGTCACTTTAGTGATAATGCAAGTAGTTTTATTGAAATCGGTGTTATATTTTTAAAGTTATTCACATTTTTAAGTTTAAAAGGAGGGGGGGGGGGAAGGGGGGAGTGGGGGAGAAGGGAGAGGGGAGGGGGGTTGAGGAGAGAGGGGAGGGGGGAGGACAGAGTGCTGCACCAATGCAGGAGAGGTTTGGTCTAGTTACTTGGTCTAGTTATAAATAAAAGTAAAGACAAGGATAAATTGTCAGTTTACTGTGTGTTCCTTAACTGTTACTGTTGACTCATCTGCTGGGAGCAGTGCTGGTTGTGCAGTCTCACAGCAGCGGGAAGAAAGGACCTCTGATATCTCTCCTTCACGCACTTGGGGTGAAGGAGTCAGTCACTGAAGGAGCTACTCAGTGCAGTGACAGTGTCCTGCATGGGGTGGGAGTCGTTGTCCAGCATTTTTTAAATGTTGTTACTGTATCTGCCTCAACTTTCTCCTCGAGAAGCTCATTCCATATAACCACCATCCTCTGAGTGGAAAAGATGTTCTTCAGCTTCCTATTAAATCTTTCCCGT
The DNA here is from genome assembly GCF_053455715.1 of Rhinoraja longicauda. Lineage (NCBI taxonomy): Eukaryota > Metazoa > Chordata > Chondrichthyes > Rajiformes > Arhynchobatidae > Rhinoraja > Rhinoraja longicauda. Next base: position 4,352,476 of record NC_135996.1, read on the forward strand.
CTCACCTTAAACCTATGTCCTCTGGTTCTTGATTCCCCTATCCTGGGTAAAAGATTTGGTGTATTCACCTTATCAATTCCCTTCATGGTTTTATACACCTGTATAAGAGCAGCCCTTAGCCTCCGGCGCTGCAAGCAATAAAGTCCAAGCTTGCCCAATACCTCCCTGAAGCTCACACCCTTGAGTCCTGGCAACATCCTCGAAGATCTTCTTTGCAGTCTCTTCAGCTTAATGGATACAACTGGAGACCCAAGAAACTGCTGAATCTTAAGAAAAACACAATGTGCGGGTCAAGTAGCATCTGTGGAGGGAATGAATAGATGCGTCTTGGTTCCGGACTCTTCGCCAGACCTTTCTTCAGACCCTTCACAGCGATGTTAGCTTTGCCACCATCCTCCTCTCTCCCACCACCTGCACTGAGTCGAGGGGGCAACCCAGGACAGAGCTGGCCTTCCTGACCAGCTTGTCGAGTCTCTTCCCCTCCGCCGCTGAGATGCTGCTGCTCCAGCAGACCACTCCGTAGAAAATGGCCGATGCAACCACCGTGTTGTAGAAGGTCCTTGGAATCCAAAGGACCTGAGTCTCCTCAGCAGATAAAGTCTGCTCTGGCCCTTTTTGTATAGCGCATTAGCCGGGACATCCCGTATTTTGGGCTCAATTAGGTTGCCCGTAAGGGACCGCCCTTGTCCCGTATTAGCAGGGTTGCCAACTTCCTCACTCCCAAATACGGGACAAAGGATGATGTCGCCGCCCCGCGCCCCCACGTGACCTCACCCAGCCAGCGGCCACGTGCTCCCGCTCCACCAATGGCGGCCGCCATTGGTGGAGCGGGAGCACGTGGCCGCTGGCTGGGTGAGGTCACGTGGGGCGCGGGGCGGCGACATCACCCTTTGTCCCGTATTTGGGAGTGGGGAAGTTGGCAACCCTAAGTATAACGTCGTTGATAGTTGGAGTCCTGTAGAGTCATGAGGTCACGGAAACAGGCCCTTTCGGCCAAACTCCTCCACGCCGATCAATATACCCAGTCTATGGTAGTTCCCTTTTCCTATAACATGGTGCCCGGAACTGAGCACAATACTCTAAATGCGTCCTCGCCAATGTCTTATACAACTGCAACGTGACCTCCCAAGGTAGACCCAAAATACTGGAGTAACTCAGCGGGTCAGGCAGCATCTCGGGAAAGAAGGAATGGGTGACGTTTTGGGTCGAGACCCTTCTTCAGACTGATGTCAGGGGAGGGGGCGGGACAAAGATAGGATGTAGTCGGAGACAGGAAGACTAGCGGGAGAACTGGGAAGGGGGAGGGGATGGAGCGAGAGGGAAAGCAGGGACTATCTGAAGTTAGAGAAGTCAATGTTCATACCGCTGGGCTGTAAGCTGCCCGAGCGAAATATGAGGTGCTGTTCCTCCAATTTGCGCTGGGCCTCACTCTAACAATGGAGGAGGTCCAGGACAGAAAGGTAAGTGCGGGAGTGGGAGGGGGAGTTGAAGTGCTGAGCCACCGGGAGATCAAGTAGGTTAAGACGGACTGAGCGGAGGTGTTCAGCGAAACGATCGCCAAGCTTCTCTACTCACTACCTTGACTGATGAAGGCCAATGTGCCAAACGCACATGTGCCAAAGTTTGTTGAAAGACACAGCAGGGAAACAGGCCCTTCAGCCCCAATCCTCCATGCCGATCAATATGCCCCGTCCGAGCTAGTCCCATTTGCCTGCATTGGGTACACATCGCTCTGCGACTTTCTTATCCATGTGCCTGTCCAAAGGTCTTTTAAACGCTATCTTAGTACCTGCCTCAAGTACCTCCTCTGGCAGTTTTCATTTACTCACCACCCTCTGTGTGAAAAAGTCACCCTTCAGATTCCTATTAAATGGGCGGTCACGGTGGCGCAGCGGTAGAGTTGCTGCCTTACAGCGCATGCAGCGCCGGAGACCCGGGTTCCATCCCGACTGCGGGCGCTGTCTGTACGGAGTTTGCACGCTCTCCCCGTGACCTGCGTGGGTTTTCTCCGAGATCTTTGGTTTCCTCCCACACTCCAAAGATGTGCAGGTTTGTAGGTAAATTGGCTTGGTAAATGTAAAAATTGTCCCTAGTGGGTGTAGGATGGTGTTAATGTGCGGGGATCGCTGGTCGTCACGGACGCGGTGGGCCGAAAGGGCCTGTTTCCGCGCTGTATCTCTAAACTAAACTAAATCTTTTCCCCCTTCACCTTAAACCATGTCCTCTGGTTCTAGATTCCCCTACCCTAAGTAAATGACTGTGCATTTAGCATATCTAATCCTCTCATTATCACCCTGTGATCGTCCTGCACCTTATGTCCTAGACTGCTCAACCTGCCCCTGGATAGCTCAGGCCCTCGGATCCTGGCAACATCCTTGTAAATCTTCTCTGCACTCCTTGCAGCATGACGACATCTTTCCTTTCACTGGGTGACCAAAGCTGAACACAATACTCCAAATGTGGCCTCACCAATGTCTTGTGCAACTGTAACATGACCTCCCAACTTCTATACTTAGCACTCTGACTGTTGAACATCTCTGGAGAACATGGATAGGTGACGTTTCAGGTCGGGACTCTTCTGCAGAATGATTACGTGGTAGCATCCATGTACGGTATTATCTGATCTGTTTGCGCAGCTCACAAAGCAAACATCCCCCTCATCGGCGGTCACTGGAAGCGAGCATGACTGTCCCATCCATAGGGTCGGACGCCTGTGCGTGACTTTGTTTAACGTGGGGAGACTGGTGCACAGACAGCCACCACATGGTCCTTGATAGATCTGGGTCAGGATCCAGTGGCGTGGAGTCCAAGACGACCGGGGACCCTTTTCTGCTGCGGCCTTCATCCATCCGCCTTCCCAGCCGTTGTGACGCTCCACTGAAGTCAGCCGTCATCCTCCGCCTGTTCCACCATTGAGGTCTTGGTTGGATCGCTCTTTGTCAGGGACCTCCCCCTCGACCTTACCGCCATGGGTGACCCTACCAGGAACGTAGCTCCAAACAGCATCGCCTTCAGGATCTCAGAACCACACAAGCTTCTCCACCCCCACAAGGTGACAATCCCCGGAGACGTTCTTCATCATCCTGTCTACCTGTGACTCCACCTTCAAGGAACTATGTTTCTACACTCCTAGACCTCTCTCCCCCATCACCCTGAATTTAGTTTAGAGTTTAGAGACATTGAAACAGTCCCTTTGGCCCTCTGAGTCCGTGCCGACCATCGATCACCCGTTCACATTAGTTCAATATTTCCCCACTTTCTTATCCACTTCTTACACACGAGGGGCAATTTTTTACCGAGCCCAATTAAGCGGCACGGTGGCGCAGCGGTAGAGTTGCCGCCTTACAGCAAAAGTAGCGCTGGAGACCCGGGTTCCATCCCGACTACGGGCGCCGTCTGTACGGAGTTTGTATGTTCTCCCCGTGACCTGCGTGGGTTTTCTCCGAGATCTTCGGTTTCCTCCCACACTCCAAAGACGTGCGGGTTTGTAGGTTAATTAGCTTGGTAAGTGTAAAAATTGTCCCTAGTGGGTGTAGGATAGTGTTAGTGTGCAGGGATCGCTGGTCGGCGCGGACCCGGTGGGCCGAAAGGGCCTGTTTCCGCGCTGTATCTCTAAACTAAACTGAAAACTAAACTAAAACTCCTTGCGGATTTTACCCCTCACTCACGCACACTGTGCTGGGGGGCTGAGGGGCTGGGGGGGGGCAATTAACCCACCGATCTCACAGTCACTGGAGCGTGGGAGGCAACCGGAGCACCCGGAGGGAATCCCATGTTTACCTGAGGGGTAACATATTTTCGCACAAAGGGTGGTGGATGTATGGAACGAACTGCCAGAGGAGGTATGTGTGTAGGAAGGCACTGCAGATGCTGGTTTACACCGAAGACAGACACAAACTGCTGGAGTAACTCAGCGGGACGGGCAGCATCTCTGGAGAGAAGGAATGGGTGTTGAAGGGCCAGGACCCGAAACCTCACAATACCTTCTCCCCAGCGATGCTGCCTGTCCCGTTGAGTTACTCCAGCATCTTGTATCTTGCCGGAGGAGGTAGTTGAGGCAGGTAGTATAGCAACATTTAAGAAACATTTGGGCAGGTACATGGAAAGGACAGGTTTAGAGGGATACTAGACCAAGTGGACCCGTTGGGCCCAAACCTCTCCTGCATTGGTGCAGCACCCTCTCAAACCCACCTCCTCCCCTTTCCCCCTCCTCCCCTTCCCCTCCTCCCTCCACCCCTCCCCCTTCCCCTCCCCCCCCACTCCATCCCCCTCAACCCCCTTATCCTCCCCCTCCCTCCCTCCAACCCCTTGCCCTCCCCCCACCGCATCCCTGGAATTCTCTGCCTCAGAAGGCAGTGGAGGCCAATTCTCTGAATGCATTCAAGAGAGAGATAGATAGAGCTCTTAAGATAGCGGAGTCAGTGGGTATGGGGAGAAGGCAGGAACGGGGTACTGATTGAGAATGATCAGCCTTGATCACATTGAATGGTGGTGTTGGCTCGAAGGACCGAATGGCCTCCTCCTGCACCTATTGTCTATCCCCCTCATCCCCCTTATCCTCCCCCCCTCCCTCTCTCCCCCCTCCCTCCAACCCCCTCCCCCCTTGCCCTCCCCCCCACTCTATCCCCCTCAACCCCCATTATCCTCCCCCCTCCCTCCTTCCCTCCACCCCCTCCCTCCCTCGCTAGGAGATAGATTTAAACTTTAAAACGTGAATAACTTAAAAAATATAACCGATTTCAATGAAACTTCTTCCATTAGCACCAAAGGGACGACGGTGAGTAAGGTGGGCCTACAATTGTCGCGCTATCGTGTACTGTCTTGGCTATAGGTCCGGAACAAACAAACAAACAAACAAACGAGAGTTTTAGTATACAGATGGGCCAAATGCAGGCAGTTGGTTCTGGTGCAGATGGGGCATGTTGGTCGGCGTGGGCCGGTTGGGCCTGTTTCCACGCTGTATGACTCTATGACAATTCTCCTCCCTTCTTCAATTATTCTGAAGAAGGTTCTGGACCCGAAATGTCACTTGCCCACATTCCTTCCACTGTTGCTGCCTGACCCGCTGAGTTACTCTTGCACTTTTGTGTCGTTGAAGTGCAAAATCTCATTGTGTTCAGTCATTCGCTCTTTAATTATAGACTCTACTAATAGACAAGTCGTATTATAATTTCTGATTTTAACTCCCTGTGTACCGATCTGGATGATGGAACTAGAAGTAACACCAGGAAGTTTGCAGATGACACAAAGCTGGGTGGCAGTGTGAACTGCAAAGAGGATGTTAGGAGGTTGCAGGGTGACTTGGACAGGTTGAGTGAGTGGGCAGATGCATGGCAGAGGCAGTATAATGTAGATCAATGTGAGGTTATCCACTTTGGCGGCAAAAACAGGGGGGCCGATTATTATCTCAATGGTGTCAGGTTAGGTAAAGGGGAAGTGTAACGAGACCTTGGTGTCCCTTGTACACCAGTCACTGAAGGTAAGCGTGCAGGTATAGCAGGCAGTGAAGAAAGCTAATGGCATGTTGGCCTTCATAACAAGAGGATATGAGTATAGGAGTAAAGAGGTCCTTCTGCAATTGTATAGGGCCCTGGTGAGACCACATCTGGAGTATTGTGTGCAATTTTGGTCTAAGTTGAGGAAGGACGTCCTTGCTATTGAGGCAGTGCAGCGTAGGTTCACAAGCTTACTGGGATGGCAGGACTGTCATACGAGGAAAGATTGGAAAGACTGGGCTTGTATTCACTGGAGTTTAGAAGGATGAGAGGGAATCTTATAGAGACATATAAAAGGACTGGACAAGCAAGATGCAGGAAAAATGTTCCCAATGTTGGGTGAGTCCAGGACCAGGGGCCACAGTCTAAGAATAAAGAGGAGGCCATTTAAAACTGAGGTGAGAAGAAACTTTTTCACCCAGAGTTGTGAACTTGTGGAATTCTCTGCCACAGAGGGCAGTGGAGGCCAATTCACTGGATGAATTTAAAAGAGAGTTAGATAGAGCTCTAGGGACTAGCGGAATCAAGGGATATGGGGAGAAGGCAGGCACGGGTTACTGATTGTGGATGATCAGCCGTGAGCACAATGAATGGCGGTGCTGGCTCGAAGGCCAAATGGCCTCCTCCTGCATCTGTTTTCTATGTCTCTATGTCTCTATGATCTTAAATCTAAAAGAGCGCGAGATGGGCGGCACGGTGGCGCAGCGGTAGAGTTGCTGCCTCACAGCGCCAGAGACCCAGGTTCGATCCTTACTACGGGTGCTGTCTTTACGGAGTTCGTACCTTATCCCTGTGACTAGTTTAGTTTCAAGGTTTCAAGGTCAGTTTATTGCCACATGTACCAATTAAGGTACAGTGAAATTCGATTTAACATTCAGCCATACTAAAAAAAAAGCAACAAGGCACACAACTACATAAAAATTAACATAAACATCCACCACAGCGGATTCCCCACATTCTTCACTGTGATGGTTTAGTTTGGTTTAGAGATACAGCACGCAAACAGGCCCTTCGGCCCACCGGGAATGCACCGTCCAGCGATCCTCGCACACTAACACTATCCTACACACACACTGGGGACAATTTACACAGACACCAAGCCAATTAACCTATAAACCTGCACGTCTTTGGAGTGTGGGAGGAAACTGAAGATCTCGGAGAAAACCCACGCAGGCCACGGGGAGAACGTGCAATCTCCGTACAGACGGCACCCGTAGTCGGGATGGAACCCGGGTCTCCGGCGCTGTAAGGCAGCAACTCTACCTGCTGCGCCACCGTGACCGCCCTCATTACTCCGGCATTTTGTGCCTATCTTTGGTGTAAACCAGCATCTGCAGTTCCTTTTTGTGTATAGCTCCTCCGGCAGTTCGATCCATACACCCTCCCCCTACGTGGGTTTTCTCCGGGTGCTCTGGTTTCCTCTCACGTCCCAAAGACGTGCAGGTTTCTAGGTTAATTAGCTGTAATCAGGCAACTGAACCGTTCTCTCACCAGTTAGAATGCGGTCCTGACCTCCCATCTAGTTCATTGGAGACCTTTGAACTACCTTTAGTCTGAAGAAGGGTCTCGACCCGAAACGTCACCCATTCCTTCTCTCCAGAGATGCTGCCCGTCCCGCTGAGTTACTCCAGCATTTTGTGTCTACCTTCGATTTAAACCAGCATCTGCAGTTTCTTTTCCTATACCTCCTTTAATCGGACTTTATTTTTGCACCAAATGTTGTGCCCTTACCTGTAAACGTACCTCTAAACTCTAAACCAAACCACAAACCTGTAGGCTAGTTAACCAACAAACCGGCACGTTTTGGAAGGCCACATGTGGGAGGAAATTCATGCAGACGCAGGAGGAACGTGCAAACTCCACACAAGCAGACAGCTCCCGAGGTCAGGATTGAACCGGGGGTCTCTGGCAGCAGCTCTACCCTCTGCGTCTCTGTGCTGCCCTGGAGAGGTGGGTGGGGGGGGGGGGTGTATTTGGGGATTACAGCGGGCCTGAGAGATTGCAGTGTTGCTGAAAGTGGAGACTGTACTTAAATGGGTGGGGACGTGCGTGTTAACAGGGGATTGGGTCGTTGGAGACCGAGAATGGGTGTTTACAAATCTTGGCAACTGATCTGCCGAGGCATGGCATCACCAGGTCTGGCAGCCACAGAGAGCCAAGGGGCACATTCCTGCATGGTTTCTGCTCCGGGTGCAGCAGCAGAAGAAATTGAGTAATAAAAAATGAAGGTATTTATTCACAAAATGCTGGAGTAACTCAGCAGGTCAGGCAGCATCCCAGGAGAGAAGGAATGGGCGACGTTTCGGGTCGAGACCCTTCTTCAGGCTGATGTCAGGGGGGCGGGACAAAGGAAGGATATAGGTGGAGACAGGAAGATAGAGGGAGAACTGGGAAGGGGGAGGGGAAGAGAGGAACAGAGGAACTATCTAAAGTTGGAGAAGTCAATGTTCATACCACTGGGCTGCAAGCTGCCCAGGCGAAATATGGTGCTGTTCCTCCAATTTCCTGTGGGTCTCACTATGGCACTGGAGGAGGCCCATGACAGAAAGGTCAGACTGGGAATGGGAGGGGGAGTTGAAGTGCTCAGCCACCGGGAGATCAGGTTGGTTAATGCGGACTGAGTGCAGGTGTTGAGCGAAGCGATCGCTGAACCTGCGTTTGGTTTCGCCGATGTAAATAAGTTGACATCTGGAGCAGCGGATACAATAGATGAGGTTGGAGGAGGTGCAGGTGAACCTTTGTCTCACCTGGAAAGACTGGGTCCTTGGATGGAGTTGAGGGGGGAGGTAAAGGGACAGGTGTTGCATGAACATGGACACTAAATGCTGGAGTAACTCAGCGGGACAGGCAGCATCTCCGGAGTAAAAAGGATAACATATATAACATATATAACATATAACAACTACAGCATGGAAACAGGCCTGTCCGGCCCTACCAGTCCACGCCGACCATTCTCCCTGACCTAGTCTCATCTACCTGCACTCAGACCATAACCCTCCAATCCCCTCCTATCCATATACCTATCCAATTTACTCTTAAATAATAAAATCGAGCCAGCCTCCACCACTTCCACCGGAAGTCCATTCCATACAGCCACAACCCTCTGAGTAAAGAAGTTCCCCCTCATGTTACCCCTAAACCTTTGTCCCTCAATTCTGAAGCTATGTCCCCTTGTTGGAATCTTCCCCACTCTCATAGGGAAAAGCCTACCCACGTCAACTCTGTCCGTCCCTCTCAAAATTTTAAAAACCTCTATCAAGTCCCCCCTCAACCTTCTACGCTCCAAAGAATAAAGACCCAACCTGTTCAACCTCTCTCTGTAGCCTAAGTGCTGAAACCCAGGCAACATTCTAGTAAATCTCCTCTGTACCCTCTCCATTTTGTCGACATCCTTCCTATAATTTGGCGACCAGAACTGCACACCATACTCCAGATTCGGCCTCACCAATGCCCTGTACAGTCTCAACATTACATCCCAACTTCTATACTCGATGCTCTGATTCATTGTGATGTTTCAAAGAAACATGATCACAATGAATGGCGGTGCTGGCTCGAAGAGTCAAATGGCCTCTTCCTACACCTATTTTCTATGTTTCTGTTTCAAAGAAACATAGAAGGTTTCACAAAATGCTGGAGTAACTCAGCGGGTCAGGCTGCATCTCCTGTGCCACACTTTGCGCCCTTCAACAATACAACAACAAATGCAAAAAACAAAACGTTGAAGTGCATTCTGAGGTGGTGCAGAAAAAATACCAAGGTATTGAGTAAAGTTATCCAGTAACAAAGGGCACTGAGGCAGCGGTGCAGCCTTACAGCGCTAGAGACCCGGGTTCGATCCTGACTACGGGTAGGGTTGCCAACTGTCTCGTATTGGCCGGGACATCCCATAGTTTGGGCTAAATAGGTTTGTTCCGTACGGGACCGCCCTTGTCCCATATTAGGCACAGGGGTGCTGTAGGCCCGGACGTTGTGGGCCTGGACACTGTAGGCCCGGACGCTGTAGGCCCGGACACTGTAGGCCCGGACGCTGTAGGCCCGGACGCTGTGGGCCCGGACACTGTAGGCCCGGATGCTGTAGGCCCGGACGCTGTGGGCCCGGACGCTGTGGGCCTTGACACTGTAGGCCCGGATGCTGTGGGCCCGGACGCTGTGGGCCCGGACGCTGTGGGCCCGGACGCTGTGGGCCCGGACGCTGTAGGCCCCAACGCTGTAGATCCTGACACTCTAGATTTCCCGACATTTTAGCTCCAGACAGTGTAGGCCCGTAGGGCCCGGACGCCCCCTAATGGAGGTTGCGTGGCAACCCGCCTCCCGGCCCGGGTGTCCGCCGTTGGTGGAGCGGGAGCACGTGGCCGCTGGCTGGGTAAGGTCACGTGGGGCGCGGGGCGGTGACGTCAACTTGTCCCGTATTTGGGAGTGGGGAAGTTGGCAACCGTAACTACGGTGTTACCTGAACGGAGTTTGCACGTTCTCCCTGGGACCACATGGGTTTCCTCCAGGTGCTCTGGCTTCCGCCCACATCTGAGGTGATCTGTTGAAGGGTCCCGACCCGAAAAACATCATATTTTCCAGAGACGACGCCTGAACCGTAGAATAAATTGAGTGTTTGCCTGATGATATAATCACTGTTTGAAATGCACAGTGGAGGAAAACACAGTAAGATGCAAACAACTATTTGCTGGAAATTTTCTTCAAAGGAGACATGGCTATCGGCAGCTTTATAAACTCAAGAACTCTTTTTACCCCCAAAAAAGACACAAAGGAGGCAAAGAGGCATCAGATAAAGCGAGATAATGTAATAATGACCAGAGTTCTCAATGTAGTATAAGAAAATAACTGCAGATGCTGGTACAAATCGAAGGTATTTATTCACAAAATGCTGGAGTAACTCAGCAGGTCAGGCAGCATCTCGGGAGAGAAGTTGTAGCCAACAACCTTCTCAGCTGATCGAACGATGCGTTGCAGCCTCCAGATGTCGTGCTTGGTGGCTGAGCCAAAGCAGACCCATGGTGGAGAAGATGAGGCCGGACTCTACATTCTCTCCCGAGATGCTGCCTGCCCTGCTGAGTTACTCCAGCATTTTGTAAATAAGAGTTCTCAATGTAGCTACAACTTCCCCCCATCGACGAGCTGTACACTGCAAGGGCCAGGAAGTGAGCGGGCAAGATCACCTCTGACCCTTCTCACCCTAGCCACAAACTCTTTGAAGCACTTCCCTCTGGAAGGCGACTCCAGACTGTCAAAGCCCCACAGCCAGACATAAAAACAGCTTTGATCCACAAGCAGCAGCTCTACTCAACAACCAAAAGTCTGTAGCCTCCTTTTGCTCTGGTATTTTATTTCAGTCTTCACATGTGTAAACTATAACGTTTTATTCTTAATTGTTTACTGTATGTCGTGTTGTTACTTGCGAGCAAAGATACTAGAGCAGAGCAAGATAGACCGCTCGACCCTAAAAACCGTAGTACGTCCCGACCGGCATTTTAGTAGGCAGAAACTTGCAGAAACATTTTAAAAGAAAAATAACAAAAATCTGTGAGTTGATAGATGAGATATATTCTGCGAGAGGCATAGCGAATGGCGGGTTTTGCCTACTAAAATGGTGGGTCTTGCCTACTAAAATGGCGGGTTTAACCTAAAAAATGGCGGGGTTTGCCTACTAACATGACGGTGTTTTGCCTACTAAAATGGCGGTCTGTATGCTCCTTTGCATACTATACTTCAGTAAATGCGATTTCGACGGAGTGGTGCATCTTGCTGCTCTGGTATCTTTGCTTGCGCGCAAAGCACCAAGGCAAATTCCTTGTACGTATACATACTTGGCGACTAAAATTTATTCAGTTCAATACACAAAAAGACAAAAAGTGCAGAAGTACCTCAGCAGGTCAGGCAGTACTTCTGGAGAACATGGATAGGATTTTTAGCACACCTTATAACAAGAAGGTACAGGTCCACCACCGATTTTCCGCCACCCTTGGTTCCCAAAGACTTTCTGGATTCTCCGTTTTGCCGAACCGGCAGAGGTCACGGCCTCCGAGAGGAGTACGACAGTACAGGAGCATTCCGCCTAGGCCGCCGGGGGGGGCGAGATATCGGCACGCAACGTCGGCCACGGGAGTCGGCTACGGGAACGGATCCGCCGACTACGGCCGGGCCCGAGTTCCAGAGCCCCGGCCGCAGTGGGGAACATTTGTCACGCCGATCGGCCACGGAAGTCCCGGTGAGGTCGAGATCGGCTGCCTCACCCGGCCTAGTTTAGTTTAGTTTAGAGATTCAGTGCGGAAACATGCCCTTTCGGCCCACCGGGTCCGCGCCGACCAGCGATCCCCGCACACTAACACTATCCTACACCCACTAGGGACAATTTTTACATTTACCAAGCCAATTTACCTACAAACCTGCACGTCTTTGGAGTAGAAACATAGAAACATGTGCAGGAGGAGGCCATTTGGCCCTTCGAGCCTGTACGCACCGCCATTCATTGTGATCATGGCTGATCATCCACAATCAGTAACCCGTGCCTGCCTTCTCCCGATATCCCTTGATTCCGCTAGCCCCTGGAGCTCTATCTAACTATTTTAAATTCATCCAGTGAATCGGCCTCCACTGCCCTCTGTGGCAGAGAATTCCACACATTCACAACTGGGTGAAGAGGTTTTTTCTCGCCTCAGTTTTAAATGGCCTCCCCTTTATTCTTAGACTGTGTGGCCCCCTGGTTCTGGACTCCCCCGACATCGGGAACAATTTTCCTGCACCTAGCTGGTCCAGTCCTTTAATAATTTTATCCGTTTCTATAAGATCCCCCTCTCATTCTTCTAAACTCCAGTGATTAAAAGGAGGTCCTGGACCACTAGTTGCCGGTAAATCGGCGGTGGTCCTGTATCTCAGGGTGTGCAGAAGACCCTCGATCCAGAACTAGAGGGCACAGGTTTAAAGTGAGAGGACAAGAGGCCTGAGCAGCAATCTTTTCGGGCAGAGGGTGGTGCCTATGTGGAACGAGCTGCCACAGGAACTGTGGAGGTGGGTAAAATGGCAACGGTTGCGAAATGTTTAGTCATGTACGTGGACAGGACAGGACAGGATCCCGACCCGAATCGTCACCTCTCCATTCCCTCCACAGATTGTGGTTTAGATTTTTATATTTAGATTTAGAGATACAGCGCAGAAACAGGCTCTTCGGCCCACCGGGTCCGCGCCGACCAGCGATCCCCGCACACTAACACTATCCTACACCCACTAGGGACAATTTTTAGCTCTTGGTCCTCAGCGGCCTCCCTCTTTGCTTAGTTTAGTGATACAGCGCGGAATCAGGCCTTTCGGCCCGCCGGGTCCGTGCCCACCAGCGGTCCCCACACACTAACACTATTCTATACCCACTAAGGACAGTTTTTACATTTACCAAGCCCGCACACTGACACACTGTCCAACATGCTCTTGCGACGATTTACAATGATACCAAACCAATTAACCTACGAACCAGCGCCTCTTTGCAGTGTGGGAGGAAACTGGGGGGGGAACGTACACAAATACGGGACAATGTGACGTCACCGCCCCGCGCCCCACGTGACCTCACCCAGCCAGCTGGCCGCCGGCTGGATGAGGTCACACGGGGCGGTGACGTCACCCTTTGTCCCTTGCTTGGGAGCGTGGAAGTTGGCAACCCTACTAATACGGGGCAAGGGCGGCCCCGTACGGGACAAAACTAATTTAGCCCACTGATGTCCCACTAATACGGGACAGTTGGCAACCCTGCCTACAAGCGCCCGTGGTCAGGATGGAACCCGCCTCTGAGACGACTCTACTGCTGAGCCTTCTGCCCTTGGCCTACCCCGCCCTGCCAGGCCCCACCTCGCTCTTGGCGGCCGCCGGGCTGTATTTACCCCTGAGACCGGGCCTTCTGAAGCTGGCACGGTTTTGTGTTTCACTGTAATTACCCTTGTTGCCTGGTTATAAGCACATGGGCCGAGATGGATGCGGTAATCAAAGCCACAGCCCTGCACAGTCTGATTCAGAGAACTCTCCCAGGTGGGCTCCTCTACCTGTCTTTGTTTATGGCACCTGTTGCTATGGTTTCCCGACTATCCGTGCGCCCTGCTGTCCTTGTTTCTATGTTGTGTGAACGGGCGATCGATGGTCGTGTAGGATAGTGTGTAGGATAGTGTGTAGGATAGTGCTAGCGTACGGGGTGATCGTAGGCTCGGTGGGCCGAAGGGCCTGTTTCCACGCCGTTTCTCTAAAGTCTAAAGGTGGCACAGCGGTAGAGTTGCCGCCTTACAGCGAATGCAGCGCCAGAGACCCGGGTTCCATCCCGACCGCGGGTGCTGCCTGTACGGAGTTTGTACGTTCTCCCCGTGACCTGTGTGGGTTTTCTCCGAGATCCTCGGTTTCCTCCCACACTCCAAAGACGTGCAGGTTTGCAGGTTAATTAGCTTGGTATAGGTGTAAATTGTCCCCAGTGTGTGTAGGATAGTGTTAGTGTGCGGGGATCGCTGGTCAGCGCGGACCCGGTGGGCCGAAGGGCCAGTTTCCGCGCTGTATCTCTAAAGTCTAACGTATCTCTAAAAACTGATTCTAATCCAAGTTCCTGTTTTGGAAGTTGCTGTTGATTGTGTAAGCATTATCTGACAATACCTTCCGGATCACAACTCAATACTTTCTCGTTCAAGAAAGTCTCTTGTCTCTGGTTGACCTACAAAATGGTATTGTGTTGCCATTTTAAACAAAAACACAAACTTTTTATCTTTACAAATGAATGAAGAATGTTGTAAAATGTTGCTTGTTCATGGTTACTTCCTGCATTCCACCCCCCCCTCCCTCCCCCCCCCCCCCCCCCCCCTCCGATATAATGTGCCAAGCAAAGTCCACAGTGCCCGGCTGATGGCAAGGGAGATTTCCGATGAGTGTAAGATTTTTCACCGTTAGAGCTTGCTCACCGTCTGAGACCAGAAACGAAAAACTGCACAAAATGACACAAAGCACTGGAGTAACTCAGCGGGCCAGGCAGCATCTCTGGAGAACTCGGGTCGGTGGCGTTTCGGGTCGGGACCCTTCTTCGGACCTTCTGAAGAAGAAGGGTCTCAACTCAAGACGTTGGCCTATCCATGTTCTCCAGAGATGCTGCCTGACCCACTGAGTTACTCCAGCACTCTGTGAAACATCACCTATCCATGTTCTCCAGAGAAGCTGCCTGAGCCGCTGTTACTCCAGCGCTCTGTGAAACGTCACCTATCCATGCTCTCCAGAGAAGCTGCCTGACCCACTGAGTTACTCCAGCACCCTGTGAAACATCACCTATCCATGTTCTCCAGAGACGCTGCTTGGCCCACTGAGTTACTCCAGCACTTTGTACCTGTCCACGTTCTCCAGAGATGCTGCCTGACCCGCTGAGTTACTACAGCACTTTGTACTTGTCCACGTTCTCCAGAGATGCTGCCTGACCCGCTGAGTTACTCCAGCACTTTGTACCCGTCCAGGTTCTCCAGAGATGCTGGTTGGTTGACCCACTGAGTTACTCCAGCACTTTGTACCTGTCCACATTCTCCAGAGATGCTGCCTGACCCGCTGAGTTACTCCAGCACTTTGTACCTGTCCACGTTCCCCACAGAGATGCTGCCTGACCCGCTGAGTTACAACAGTGCCTTGTGTTGTTTTACCTGAAGCTAATTGTGTTGACCAGAGGCATGAATAAGTCAAAGGGTCATGGAGTCATAGAGTTGAAGAGTCATAGAGATATAGTCCGAGTGCCATAGACATAGTCATAGAGTCATACAGTCATATAGAGTTGTAAAGTCATAGTTATGGACCCATGGAGCCATACTAGGGGTGCCAACTATCTCACTCCCAAATAAGGGACAAGGTGACGTCACTGCCCCGCGTCCCACGTGACCTCACCCAGCCAGCGGCCATGTGCTCCCACTCCACCAATGGCAGGCCGGGAGGTGGGTTGCTATGCAACCTCCATTAGGCGGCGCACGGGCCTTTGAGCCTACACTGTTCAGACCTACAGTTGCCACCGGGCCTACAGTGTCCGGGCCTACAGTGTCTGGGCCTACAGTGTCCAGGCCTACACTGTCCGGACCTGCACTGTCCGGACCTACACTGTCCCGGCCTACAGTGTCCGGGCCTACAGCGTCCGGGCCTACAGCGCCCTCCCGGGCTTAATAGGGGACAAGGGCGGTTCCGTATGGAACAAACCATTTTAGCCCAAAATACGGGATGTCCCGGCTAATACGGGACAGTTGGCAACCCTAAGCCATAGGGTCACAGAGCCATATGGTCATAGAATCATAGTCAGAGAAGCATGCAGCGTGGAAACAGGCCTTTCAGTCCAACTTGCACACTCCAACCAACATGCCCCATCTACACTAGTCCCACCTGCCTGCTCTTGGACCATAACCCTCTAAACCTGTCCTGTCCATGTACCTTTCCAATTGTCTCTTAAGTGGTACGATTGTACCTGCCTCAACTACCTCCTCCAGCAAACCCGTTCCATATACTTACCATCCTTTGTGTGAACAAGTTGCCCCTCAGGTTTTCCTTCTCACCTTAAACCTATGTCCTCTGGTTCTTGATTCCCCTACTCTGGGTAAAAGGCTCCGTGCGTTCTATTTCCCGATCTATTTCCCTCATGATCAGATACATCTCTGTAAGATCACCCCTCGTCCTCCCGCAATTAAATTCCTAGCCTGTCCAACCTCTCCCTTTAGCGCAGGCTCTCGAGTCCCGACATCATCCTCACAAACCTTCTCAAGAAAGCCTCGACAAAATGGCGCGGGGATGAACTGCAGTTGCCGTTTGTTCACCGAAGGCAGGCACAAAATGCAGGAGTAAGTCAGCGGGTCAGGCAGCATAGAAACATAGAAACATAGAAAATAGGTGCAGGAGTAGGCCATTCGGCCCTTCGAGCCTGCACCGCCATTCAATATGATCATGGCTGATCATCCAACTCAGTATCCCGTACCTGCCTTCTCTCCATACCCCCTGATCCCTTTAGCCACAAGGGCCACATCCAACTCCCTCTTAAATATAGCCAATGAACTGGCCTCAACTACCTTCTGTGGCAGAGAATTCCACAGATTCACCAGTCTGTGTGAAAAAAAACGTTCTCATCTCGGTCCTAAAAGACTTCCCCCTTATCCTTAAACTGTGACCCCTTGTTCTGGACTTCCCCAACATCGGGAACAATCTTCCTGCATCTAGCCTGTCCAACCCCTTAAGAATTTTGTACGTTTCTATAAGATCCCCCCTCAATCTTCTAAATTCCAGCGAGTACAAGCCGAGTCTATCCAGTCTTTCTTCATTTGAAAGTCCTGCCATCCCAGGGATCAATCTGGTGAACCTTCTCTGTACTCCCTCTATGGCAAGAATGTCTTTCCTCAGATTAGGAGACCAAAACTGTATCTCTGGAGAAAAGGAATAGGTGACGTTCTGGGTCGAAAACGTTCCTCAGACTGAAAAATAGAGAAGACCGGAAGAAAACAGGACCGGTCAGAGATGACCTCATTTGCGCGCTCATAAGTTCATAAGACATAGAAGCAGAATTAGGCTATATGGCACATCTACTCCGCCATTCAACCATGGCTGATCTGTCTATCCCTCTCAACCCCATTCCCCTGCCTTCTCCCCATAAACCCCTGACACCCATAATAACATTTAAAAGACATTTGAACAGGTAAGTTGGATTCACTTGGATAAGTGAGGTCATAAGTTATAGGAGCAGAATTAGGCCATTCGGCCCATCAAGTCCACTCCGCCATTCAACCATGGCTGATCTATCTCTCCCTCCTAACCCCATTCTCCTGCCTTCTCCCCATAACCCCTGACACCCGTACTAATCAAGAAAATATCTATCTCTGCCTTAAAAATATCCACCGACTTGGCTTCCACAGCCGTCTGTGGCAAAGAATCGCGCAGATTCACCACCCTCTGGCGAAATAATTTCCTTTTAAAGGCATGTTCCTTTTATTCTGAGGCTGTGCCCTCTGGTCCAAGACACTCCCACCGGGGGCTACACATTCTAAGAATAAAGGGGAGGCCATTTAAAATTGAGGTGAGAAGAAACTTTTTCACCCAGAGAGTTGTGAATTTGTGGAATTCTCTGCCACAGAGGGCAGTGGAGGCCAATTCACTGGATGAATTTAAAAGAGAGTTAGATAGATAGAGCTCTAGGGGCTAACGGAATCAAGGGATATGGGGAGAAGGCAGGCACGGGTTACTGATTGTGGATGATCACAATGAATGGCGGTGGTGGCTTGAAGGGCCTAATGGCCTCCTCCTGCACCTATTTTCTATGTTTCTAGTGGAAACAGAAACATAGAAACATAGAAAATATGTGCAGGAGGAGGCCATTTGGCCCTTCGAGCCAGCACCGTCATTCATTGTGATCATGGCTGATCCTCTCCACATCCTCTCTATCTATCCAGGCCTTTCACTATTCGGTAAGTTTCAATGAGGTTCCCCCCTCATCGTTCTAAACTCCAACCGAGTACAGGCCCAGTGCCGTCAAACGCTCATCGTACGTTAACCCACTCATCCCCAGCTTCATGGTTCTGTACCTCCTGCCCGACAGGAGCAGTTAAGGGGAAAAAAAACTAGTCCGTCTTCACGGAACATTGCATCATGAAGGCTGGACGTATCGGCAAGGCTGCCTGTCACCCTCACCATTGACCTTTCTCTTTTCTACCTTCCAGGGGAAGATACAGGAGCTTGAAAGCTTGACGTCCAGACTTAAGAACGGCTTCTTCCTCACGGCTGCCAGACTCCTGAACCGGACATCTCTCGTGCTCCACCTGGATTTGCGAACAGCACCTTCATATTCCTCTCGGGTGGCTTACAGCCTAACGGTAAGAGCATTCATCAGAAGTGATCATAAGTGATAGGAGCAGAATTAGGCCATTCGGCCCATCAAGTCTACTCCGCCATTCAACCATGGCTGATCTATCTCTCCCTCCCAAACCCCATTCTCCTGCCTCCTCACCACAACCCCTGACACCCGTACTAATCAAGAATCTATCTATCTCTGCCTTAAAAATATCCACTGACTTGTGGCCTCCACGGCCGTCTGTGGCAAAGAATTCCACACATTCACCACCCTCTGACTAAAGAAATTCCACCTCATCTCCTTCCTAAAAGAACACCCTTTAATTCTGAGGCTGTGCCCTCTGGTCCTAGACTCTCCCACTAGTGGAAACATCCTCTCCACATCCACTCTATCCAGGCCGCTCACTGTTCTGTACGTTTCAATGAGGTCCCCCCTCATTCTTCTAAACTCCAGCGAGTACAGGCCCAGTGCCGACAAACGCACATCATATGTTTAGGAAAAAAAAAACTGCAGATGCTGGTTTAAAGGTGGAGACAAAATGCTGACCCGCTGAGTTACTCCAGTAATTTGTCTCTCCCTTCTCTCCTGGGATCGTTCTTGTAAACCTCCTCTGGACCCTCTCCAGAGCCAGCACATCCCAAATAATAGTTGTTTTTACAATTCAGTCACTCGAATGTGCTGACGTCGATGATTCTCATTCTGGAAGAGAGAGGCTTAATTCTAATTCTGTGCCAGACATGCATCATCAAGGTCTCTGTCAGACGACGCTCCTTTGAAGTATTTAAGACTTTTTGCTGAGATTTTCTTTTGATGGTGGGTTTGTTTGCATGAACATGCAGCTCTGTTGCTGGTGGCAAACACCCTTTGAGCCTCACACTTGAGGGTAGGGTTGCCAACTGTCCCGTATTAGCCGGAACATCCCGTATATTGGCTAAATTGGTTTGTCCCGTACAGGATCGCCCTTGTCCCGTATTAGGCCCGGGGGGGCGCTGTAGGCCCGGACACTGTAGGCCCGGGGGCCGCTGTAGGCCCGGACCCTGTACGCCCGGGGGCCGCTGTAGGCTCGGACACTTTAGGCCCGGACGCAGTAGGTCCGGACAGTGTAGGCCTGGACAGCGTAGGCCCGGACAGTGTGGCCCGGGGGGGGGGGGGGCACTGTAGGCCCGGACACTGTAGGCCCGGATGCTGTTGGCCCGGACAGTGTAGGCCCAGACAGTGTAGATCCAGACAGTGTGGGTCCGGAGGCCCGGGCGCCGCCTAACGGAGGATGCGTAGCAACCCGCCTCCCGGCCCAGGCGGCCGCCATTGGTGGAGCGGGAGCACGTGGCCGCTGGCCAGGTGAGGTCACGTAGGGCGCAGGGCGGTGACGTCACCTTGTCCCTTATTTGGGAGTGAGATAGTTGGCACTCCTAGATAAAAGTAAGTCATTACCGCTGAGGATGAGGTGAGCTGTGGCCTTAGTTTATCGGTGCAACTTACTTTAGAGCCTAAAAGACCTTCTGTTCCTTTGGCCATGAGTCGCTGATGCCAGCCAGCTCTCCAAAATGGCTGCCATGTTTATCAATACATCAGGTAGGTCATCCATTGTAAGCCAGCTCGAAAACCTCTGAGTTTTCTGGCTGACAACGCAAAGGCACTCCATGAACCGTTCAGTTATTTTTAGGACTGGAAGGCTCCTATTGTAATTCTAAGGCAGATTTGACAGGGCCATTCTTAGTCACGTGTGTGGCCAAAAATATGAAAAATTGTGGAATATGTCTCTTCTAATTCTGAAAGCATTACAGGTATATTGTTTTGTACTGTGTATATATATGAATTATATATCGAAGTTTATCAAGTGAAATGTTTATATGTTATGCTGACAATGTTTGTTTAGGGTCAGAGGTCAAATATGACTGGTCACGTGTGTGGCCTCACACGGAAGCCATTTTTTCAAAACTCAGTTTTATCTTACAAACTCTGTGAATTTAAAAAAGCTAGAGTGTTCATTTCTTTAGCAG
Organism: Rhinoraja longicauda; assembly: GCF_053455715.1. Lineage (NCBI taxonomy): Eukaryota > Metazoa > Chordata > Chondrichthyes > Rajiformes > Arhynchobatidae > Rhinoraja > Rhinoraja longicauda. The sequence goes on from NC_135996.1 coordinate 4,372,791, forward strand.
ACAGATGTGCATTATAGTTCTGCAGGTAGGAAAATAGCAATGAATAAGATTAATCTCGTACAATAATTTTTTTATGTATTACTTTATGTGATGATAGACACAAAATGCTGGAGTAACTCAGCGGGTCAGGCAGCATCTCGGGAGAGAAGGAATGGGCGACGTTTCGGGTCGAGGGTCTCCTTCTCTCCCGAGATGCTGCCTGACCCGCTGAGTTACTCCAGCATTTTGTGTCTACCTTCGATTTAAGCCAGCATCTGCAGTTTTTTTCCCTACACTTTTATGTGTTGACGTCCGGTCACGCGTGTGGCATTTTGGTTCATTTTCCAAAGAATGGCCCGGCAGTGCTTGTGTGCGGTTCACTTAAAATGGCTGTCTCCACAAACACATTCCAGTTGAGTCTGTTCAGGGGACAAACTAAAGCCTCGTCGTAAAGTTTCCAGCGTAATCCAAAGAAAAACCACTGGCTTTTGATAATTACTGGGTACAATGTCAGCTGACAGTGGCTGAGTGCAAGCACAGTGCCTTGCTGTAATGGGCTGGGCAGTAGCTGCGCTTCGAAGAGGAGGGTGTGTGTGTGCAATTTCCCCCCCTTCACGTAAGTCGATAACAAAAAATAATCCCCCGATCAAGGAAGCTTGTAAAAGGTTAGTAGTCTGAACTTGTGTGGAAATTTTTTAAGAAATCTTTTCTCCACAGTTATTGCCACGTTGTTGTATGATGCAGCATATTACAGTACGACTTTTGAAATGAGGAAGTCTTGCTCACTGATCAGCCGTATCAACACAGTCACAGAACCGATCGGGAAAAAAAGCAATTTGTCGTTCAGTTGCATGCAACTGAAGCGACTAGGCTTGTATACACTGGAGTTTAGAAGGATGAGCGGGGATCTTATTGAGACAGATAAGATTATTAAGGGATTGGACACGCTAGAGGCAGGAAACAAGTTCCCAATGTTGGGGGAAGTCCAGAACTAGGGGCCACAGTTTAAGAATAAGGGGTAGGCCATTTAGAACGGAGATGAGGAAAATCTTTTTCACTCAGGGAGTTGTAAATCTGTGGAATTCTCAGGCTCAGAAGGCAGTGGAGGCCAATTCTCTGGATGCTTTCAAGAGGGAGCTAGATAGAGCTCTTAATGAATGCGGAGTCAGGGGGTATAGGGAGAGGGCAGGAATGGGGTACTGATTGTGAATGATCAGCCATGATCACATTGACTGGTGGTACTGGCTCAAAGGGCCGAATGGCCTCCTCCTGCACCTATTGTCTATTGTCTATTGCATAATTCTTCCAAAAGTAAGACTGGACCAACTTGAATTATTAAAGTGTCTTTGACAACTTTAGGGTACCTAAATTTTTCATAATCAGGGTAATACCTAGTCAAAATGTCAATATGATCCCAGTGTAGGAGTTTCCGTGTTAAACTTGGATAAGCGTGGATGTGGAGAGGATGTTTCCACTAGTGGGAGAGTCGAGGACCAGAGAGCACAGACTCAGAATTAAAGGACGTTCCTTTAGGAAGGAGATAAGGAGGAATTTCTTTGGTCAGAGGGTGGTGAATCTGTGGGATTCTTTGCCACAGACGGCTGTGGAGGCCTCAGCAATAGATATTTTTAAGGCAGAGATAGATAGATTCTTGATTAGTACGGGTGTCAGGGGTTAAGGGCGGAAGGCAGGAGAATGGAGTTAGGAGGGAGAGATAGGTCAGCCATAATTAAATGGCGGAGTAGACTTGATGGGCCGAATGGCCTAATTCTGCTCCTATCACTTACGACCTTATGACCATATTAACTGTTGCGTCTGAAATGCAGAGGGCAGTGTATTGATGGTTTAGTTTAGTTTAATTTAGTTTGGAAACAGCGTGGAAACAGGCTCTTTGGCCCACCGAGTCTCCATGTTCTCCAGAGATGCTGCCTGACCCGCTGAGTTACTCCAGCACTTTGTGTCCCTTTAGTCCCAGATGCCTGCATTTGACCCATAGTCCTGTAAACCCTTCATATCCACATGGCACAGAGGAGGATGCTCCTGTGTGGCACCTAGGGGCGCCAACTATCTCACTCCCAAATAAGGGACAAGGTGACGTCACCGCCACGCGCCCCACATGACCTCACCCAGCCAGCCTCCAATAATGGAGGCGGGTTGCTATGCAACCTCTGTTATGCGCCCTCCGGGCCTACAGCGGTCCCCGGGCCTACACTGTCCGGACCTGCAGCTCACCCCAGGCCTAATACGGGACAAGGGCAGTCCTGTACGGGACAAACCAATTTAGCCCAAAATACGGGACAGTTAATTAACGTATTTAGCTAATACGGGACAGTTGGCAACCCTATTGAAAGGTGAAGTAGACTCGATGGGCCGAATGGCCTAATTCTGGTCCCATAGCGTATGAATTTATGGATACTGTTGCCGCGTCACTGTGAAGCCACCAAACTAAGCTGAAGGTTTATCTCTAAACTAAAAAAGAAACGCTTTGTCCCATCGAGCTCGCGATGCACCCCAATGGTTTAAAGTTCAGCGGAATTCATTGAGAACGCAGGAGTGTTTTTGCAATGTCTCGGCCGTGCCTGGAATTCAACCAGCTGATTTGTGGACCCAGCTCCTGTTTTCCGATAGACCCTTGAGCCTGTTTGCTGTGGAACCTTTCACGCTGTTCAAACAACTCCACTCTTTTATTGTACGGGGCAGGGTGTGTCGTAGCAACGTTGCAGAGTCCAGCATCTACATAGAAACATAGAAAATAGGTGCAGGAGTAGGCCATTCGAGCCAGCACCGACCGCCATTCAATATGATCATGGCTGATCATCCAAAATCAGTACCCTGTTCCTGCTTTCTCCCCATATCCCTTGAATCCGTTAGCCCCTAGAGCTAAATCTAACTCTCTCTTGAAAACATCCAGTGAATTGCCTGCTGTGGCAGAGAATTCCACAGAATTCAAGATTATAAAAGGACTGGACAAGCTAGATGCAGAAAAAATGTTCCCAATGTTGGGGGAGTCCAGAACTATGGGCCACAGTCTTCAAATAAAGGGGAGGCCATTTTAAACTGAGGTGAGAAGGAACTTTTTCACCCAGAGAATTGTGAATTTGTGGAATTCTCTGCCACAGAGGGCAGTGGAGGCCAAATCACTGGATGGTTCAAGAGAGAGTTAGATAAAGCTCTAGAGGCTAGTGGAATCGGGATATGGGGAGAAGGCAGGCACGAGTTACTGATTGTGGATGATCAGCCATGATCACAATGAATGGCGGTGCTGGCTCGAAGGGCCGAATGGCCTCCTCCTTTCTATGTTTCTAAGATTAGGTATACTGTTATGGAGTCAGCTGACAAGTTTACATTGATATGGCAACCTTTCCAAAGCTGTGTTGATGCTTTAGGCTCTGATAATTCTATGGTTGAGTAGAGTCTTTGATATGTGTATGTAATTAAGAATGGAATTGAAGTATTAGAATGGTCCCGGATATGTCTTAACATTCACATTTTTCTGCTTCCCTCTTGTCTGTTTTTATGCATGTTAGTGCCCTAGATGCATAAAAACTGCTTTAAATCTGGTGTACTGCTTTAAATCTCTAACAATTTATCTTTTGTTTTGTATGCTTATGTTTATGTTTATGTATTTACCTATTTTCCTTGCATAACTTAAGCTGTATACCCTCTGAATGGTAGTGTGGGTGGGGGGTGGTGGGTAGGAGGATACCTATCAGTTCAAATGTGTTCATGCATTGACTTATCAAAGCTGTATTAATAAAAATTCAGAAATAAACTTTGTTCAAGAAAAAAGCTGGGGTAACTCAGCGGGTCAGGCAGCATCTCGGGAAAGATGGAATGGGTGACGTTGTCTAGTCCTTTTATAATTTTATACGTTTCTATAAGATCCCCTCTCATCCTTCTAAACTCCAGTGAATACAAGCCTGTGTAGGAAAATAAATGCAGATGCTGGTACAAATCAAAGGTAGACACAAAATGCTGGAGTAACTCAGCAGGTCAGGCAGCATGTAGGAGAGAGGGAATGGGTGACGTTTCGGGTCGAGACCCTTCTTCAGTCTGAAGAAGGGTCTCGACCTGAAACGTCACCCATTCCTTCTCTCCCGAGATGCTGCCTGACCTGCTGAGTCACTCCAGCATTTTGTGTCTACCTTTGATTTAAACCAGCATCTGCAGTTTTTTTCCCTACAACTCTGCCATTGAGCTGCCCTAACCCAGCCCAACCTGCGGGCTCTCTGAAGCAACCCATCAATGGCATCGTTTTCAACGGTGTAACATAGGTCATGCATGCAGCATACGTTTACTAGGTTAATTCCCGGAATGGCAGGACAGTCGTATGTTGAAAGACTGGAGCGACTAAGCTTGTATACACTGGAATTTAGAAGGATGAGAGGGGATTTTATTGAAACATATAAGATTATGATGGGATTGGACGCGTTAGAGGCAGGAAACATGTTCCCAATGTTGTGGGAGTCCAGAACCAGGGGCCACAGTTTAAGGTTAAGGGGTCGGCCATTTAGAACGGAGATGAGGAAAAACTTTTTCAGTCAGAGAGTTGTAAATCTGTGGAATTCTCTGCCTCAGAAGGCAGTGGAGGCCAATTCTCTGGATGCTTTCAAGAGAGAGCTAGATAGAGCTCTTAAAGATAGCGGAGTCAGGGGGTATGGGGAGAGGGCAGGAACGGGGTACTGATTGTGAATAATCAGCCATGATCACGTTGAATGGCGGTGCTGGCTCGAAGGGCCGAATGGCCTCCTCCTGCACTTATTGTCTATTGTCATCTTTAACCTGGCCTTACCTGACCCGGCAGGCCTTAAATTGAAATTGCCTGCATTTGGCCCATCTCCCTCGAAACCTTAGAGACACACGGAACTGCAGATGCTAGTTTACCAAACAAAAAGGACCCAAAATGCTGGAGAAACTCAATGGGGGGATAGGGGATTAAAAAAAAAAGACTGGTCAGACCAGAACTGGATTACTGTGGACACACACTCTGGGATAAGTGTGAAGGATGTTCAAAAACCACAGTAGAGATTAAGAAAATGATTCCCTTAGGCAAAAAGGCTTCAGAGATGTGGACTGGAGATTAGCAACAAATGAAGGGGTGTAGGAAGGAACTGCAGATGCTGGTTTAAACCAAAGAATGACACAGAAAGACGGAGTACCTCAGTGTAACCAGTCTGAAGAAAGGTCAAGACCCGAAACATCACCCATTCCTTCTGTCAAGTTAAGGAGGGGTCTAGGAGAAGCATTTATAATCATGACAGGTTTGTTTAGTTTAGAGATGCAGCATGGAAACAGGCCCTTCGGCAGGTAGTTGAGGCAGGTACTATCCTAACGTTTAGGTATCCTTTTTACGAGGATGTTGCCAGGACTGGAGGGTGTGAGCTACAGGGAGAGGTTGAGTAGGCTGGGTCTCTATTCCATGGAGCGTAGGAGGATGAGGGGTGATCTTATAGAGGTGTACAAAATCATGAGGGGCATAGATCGGGTAGACGCACAGAGTCTCTTGCCCGGAGTAGGGGAATCGAGGACCAGAGGACATAGGTTCAAGGTGAAGGGGAAAAGATTTAATAGGAATCCGAGGGGTAATTTTTTTCACACAGAGGGTGGTGGGTGTACGGAAGTTGATGCAGGGACTATCCCATCGTTTAAGAAACAGTTGTACAGGTACATGGATAGGACAGGTTTGGAGGGATATGGACCAAGCGCAAGCAGGTGGGACTAGGGTAGCTGGAACATTGTTGGCCGGCATGGGCGAGTTGGGCCGAAGGGCCTGTTTCCACGCTGTATCACTGTATGGCTCTATGACTCTAGGGTTCATAGATAGGACAGGTTTGGAGGGATATGGGCCAAACGCAGGCAGGTGGGACTAGTGTAGATGGGACATGTAGGTCGGCGGGGGCTGCTGGATAAATTAGGTGAGTGTTAAGAGAGGGTTGATCTTTGCACGAGTCACATATTTGCTGTCTCCAGTTAATTAGCAACTGCGAGTCTGCAGGAAAAGCGAGCAGGATGTAGATTGGCGATGGGGAGGATCTCTCCCTGAGATGGTTATTGTAAGGAGTAGTTAGGGCAGGGATTGTGCAGAATTCCCTTGTTTATTAACGACTGAAGCCGAGACCACCAAGATCCCCCTTTTTTTAATTTAAAAAAATGTGTTCGATTATTAAAAATAATATTTACAATACAATAAAACAAAACAGAACCCACCACCATTATACAAGACAAACAAATATACTAAATGAACGACTATACAACGATGTTACACTCCTTGTCCAGGATGCATTCCACCCAGCGGTCCCGGAAATGCCCCAGGGGACAGCGCGTGGTCCCCTCTCTAATCCCACCCGGGCGCGGACGGACGTAACCCCGGAAAAGAGAGCAGGCAGCCAGCTCAGGCAGAGCCCTCTTCCGCCTGGCGCCGTGACTCGCGGATGGCCAGCTCGGCCAGGCCCAGGAGCATACCTGACCAGGACATCTTCAGCCCTCGGACCCTCTCCCCTACGATGATGAGGGCGGTGGGTGTGTGAAGTGCAGCCGGAAGGCAAGGAGCGGCCCCTTTAGATATTGGAACTGGGGCAGTAACCTCACACACTCCATGTAGATGTGTAGGGTTGCCAACTGTCCCGTATTAGCCGGGATATCCCGTATTTTGGGCTAAATTGATTTGTCCCGTACGGGACCGCCCTTGTCCCGTATTAGACCCGGACACTGTAGGCCCGGACACTGTAGGCCCGGATAGTGTAGGCCCAGGCACTGTAGGCCCAGACACTGTAGACCCGGACAATGTAGGCCCGGGCACTGTAGGCCCGGACACTGTAGGCCCGGACACTGTAGGCCCGGACACTGTAGGCCCGGACGCTGTAGGCCCGGACAGTGTCGGCCCAGAGGCCCGGGCGCCGCTAACGGAGGTTGCGTAGCAACCCGATCCCGGCCCGGGCGGCCACCATTGGTGGAGCGGGAGCACATGGCCGCTGGCTGGGGGAGGTCACGGGGGGCGGTGACGTCACCTTTTGTCCCTTATTTGGGACTGAGAAAGCTGGCGACCCTATAGACATGGTACACAGACTCTTGCAGCCCGCAAAAGTGGCAGGCAGCTGGGCAGACCAAGATCCCCTTGGGAGGAATGTGGTCGTGGAGAGAGTCGGTCTGCTCCCAGTTCACTCAACTGTGGCAGAATGGGGCATTCAGTCAGGGGCGCAGCTGGTAGAGCTGCTGCCTCACAGCGCCAGAGACCCGGGTTCCATCCTGACCTCGGGCACCTGCCTGCCTTTGTTCCGCCCCCACCACGCTTCCAGCTTTCTCTCTCCCCCTCCCTCTAAAATCAGTCTGAGCATGGGATCCAAACGTCGCCTGTCCGCGTTCTCCAGAGATGCTGCCTGACCCGCTGAGTCACTCCAGCACTCTGTGTCTGTTTTCACCTATTGCCTGTGTGCCTTTGTCCCACCCCCCCCCCCCCCCCCCCTCACCTCTCTTCCAGCTTTCTTTTCATCCCCACCACCGCAATCAGGCTGCAGAAGGGTCCCGACCCAAAACGTCACCCATCCATGTTCGGCAGAGATGCTGCCTGACCCACTGAGTTACTCCAGCACTTTGAGGTTATTTTTGAAGTAAAATGTCTTGTTTATGAGGTCTTGTCGCTAAGGGCCTCCGCTCAGTCCGTCTTAACCAAAAATACTAGAGGACCAAAATGGACCACTCCGTTGAAATCGCCTATACTGAAGTGTAGTACGCAAAAGAGCGGAATGTCCGCCATTTTAGTAGGCAAAACCCGCCGTTCGCTATGCCTCTCGCAGTGTAATCAGTGTTTTGGGTGAACAGTAGGTATGATGATACCATTAAAATGCAGAATATATCTCATCTATCAATTCAGAGATTTTTGTTATTTTTCTTTTTCAATGTTTCTGCAAGTTTCTGCCTACTAAAATGGCGCCATGCCATACTACGTTTTTTCCGGTCGTGTGGTCTATCTTGCTCCTCTAGTATCTTCGGTCTTAACCTACCTGATCTCCCGGTGGCTCAGCACTTCAACTCCCCCTCCCCCTCCCACTCCCAATCTGACCTCTCTATCCTGGGCCTCCTCCATTGTCAGAGTGAGGCCCAGCGCAAATTGAAGGAACAGCTCCTCATATTTTGCTTGGGTACCTTACACCCCAGCGGTATGAACATTGACTTCTCCAATGTCAGGTAGCCCTTGCTTTCCCTCTCTATCCCCTCCCCCTTCCCAGTTCTCCCACTAGTCTTCCTGTCTCCGACTACATTCTATCCTTGTCCCGCCCCCTCCCCTGACATCAGTCTGAAGAAGGGTCTCGACCCGAAACGTCACCCACTCCTTCTCTCCAGAGATGCTGCCCAACCCGCTGAGTCACTCCAGCTTTTTGTGTCTACCTTCGATTTAAACCAGCATCTGCAGTTCTTTCCTACACACGTCTTGTTTATGAAGTGCTGATTTGACCCGTTGAGTCACCACAGCATTTTGAGGGGGTTTTATTTTGAGTAAAATGTCTAGTTTATGAAGCGTTGATCTGACCTGCTGCATTACTCGGGTACTTTTTTGAGCATTTTGTGTCGACCTTACCAGTATAGAAGTTGGGCGGTCATGTTGCAGTTATATAAGACATCGGTGAGGCCGCTTTTAGAGTATTGTGTTCGGTTCTGGGCACCGTGTTACAGGAAAGACGTCGTCAAGTTGGAAAGGGTACAGAGAAGATTTACGAGGATGTAGCCAGGACTCGAGGGCCTGAGCTACAGGGAGAGGTTGAGCAGGCTGGGACTCTATTCCTTGGAGCGCAGAAGGACGAGGGGTGATTTTAAAGAGGTGTATAAAATCATGAGAGGAATAGATGCACAGAGTAGGGGAATCGAGAACCAGAGGACATAGGTTTAAGGTGAAAGGAGAAAGATTTAAAAGGAACTTGAAGGGTAACTTTTTCACACAGCGGGTAGTGGGTAGGGTTGCCAACTGTCCCGTATTAGCCAGGACATCCCGTATTTTCGGCTAAATTGTTTTGTCCCGTACGGGACCGCCCTTGTCCCGTATGAGGCCCGGGGGGCGCTGTAGGCCCGGACGCTGTAGGCCCCGACACTGTAGGCCCCGACACTGTAGGCCCGGACGCTATAGGCCCAGACTCTGTAGGCCCCGAAGCTGTAGGCCCCGACAGTTTAGGTCCCGACACTCTAGGTTTCCGACATTTTAGGTGCGGACAGTGTAGGCCCAGGCGCCGCCGAACGGTGGTTGCGTAACAACCCGCCTCCCGGCCCTGGCGGCCGCCATTCGTGGAGCGGGAGCACATGGCGGCTGGCCGGGCGAGGTCACGTGGGGCGCGGGGCGGTGGCGTCACCATGTCCCGTATTTGGGAGTGAGGAAGTTGGCAACCCTAATGGTGGGTGTATGGAACGAGCTGCCTGATGAGGTCGTTGAGGCAGGGACTATTGCAACGTTTAGACGGTACATGGATAGGACAGGTTTGGAGGGGTATGGGCCAAACGCGGGCAGGTGTAGATGGGGCATGTCGGTCGGTATGGGCAGGTTGGGTCGAAGGGCCTGCTTCCACGCTGTGTGGCTCTACAATTCGCAGCCAGAGATTCTAATCCCGACAACTTCCACATCCTGGGAATGGGCCGGGCCTCGAGCTTTTATCAGTTTTTACTTCTGCATTTACAGCGTTCCTGCAATTTCGGCCTAGGACTTCCTCGTCATAAATGGTATCAGAACCTCTATTAAAAGTCTGGATATAAATAGGTCATTGAGTAGGCGGGGGCTATGCTGCAAGTAGCAACTGTCTGCTGTGGCAACCCAACTCTTCTGTGTTAGAGAGGGAGGAAAAATAAAAATGCTTTTCCAAAACAAAAAAAAAATGTTTTGCGAAAGAAGGAAATGCCACCCTGGCTCCCCCAGTTGGAAGCCGGACGGGGTTAAAAGCTCGGTCTCCAAGCTGCATGGGACTCGACCCTGGGGCGTGGGTGTTGGAGTCATACTCTCAGAGGTGGGGAGCTAGTCTAGTCAAATTACTCAGAGAATTGCCAGGACAGAGTCGAGAGAGAGAGAGAGAGAGAGAGAGGAGAGAGAGAGAGAGACAGAGAGAGAAAGAGAGAGAGAGAGAGAGAGAGAGTGAGAGAGAGAGAGAGAGAGGAGAGAGAGAGAGAGAAAGAGAGACAGAGAGAGAGGAGGGGGAGGAATAAAACAAAATAGTTTGACTCGTAGATCTCTCAGCGCTTCAAGTGCCCTGTCTTCATCTTAAACAGGAAGGTAAGAAGAGACGCCAGCTATTCTAGTCGCTGTCAGTGTGTGTTTGGAGTTGCAGGGGGGAGAGTGCCCTACGAGTTGGGTGCTCAATAGGGGAGCACCATTAAATGGCGTAGACAGCGAGGGTGTGTGTGTGTGCGTGTGTGCGTGTGTGTGTGTGTGTCCGTGTCTGTGCGTGTCCATGTCTGTGTGCGTGTCCGTGTGTGTGTGTGCAAAACCATCTTGGAAGGTGTGCAGCGGTTGTAGGTGCTACCATTAACCTGTCTCCGATCCTGGCCGGCCTCTGCCGCCGTGCCAGAGCAAACAAATGTCATAAGACCTTGTATTTTTTTTAAAAATCAGACTCCTCAGCTTGTGTGCCGGCTGTCTGAGCCAGCCTTGGAAATACATGCATTTGCTTCCTTTGCTTGTCAGTGCCAAGGCCTTCTCCAGAGTGCCGGTAACGTCTGCAATAAAACTAATTAAAAAAAAAAAATAACAATAATGCCCCCGTGCTCCACCCTTTCTCTTGTTCCGTAAAGAGAAAGAGAAAGAGAGAGAGAGAAAAAAAACAATTGGAGTTTTGGGCCATTGCCATTTTGATTATTCCAGAGTAAAGCTCTGAGCCAGAGTGTCACTGTCGAGAAGGCAGCAGCGATGGCTTTTTGGGAAAAAGAAAATCTCTTGCTTGGTCCCGCTCGGCGATCTTTGTGGTGGTTTGCCCTGTCTTGCGTCCCCTTCCCACCCACCCACCCATCCCGAGCCCGCTGGGTTCGCTAAGGGAGTCAGCCCGGCAGAACAGAGAGAGAGAGAGTTGATCATTAAGTCCAGACGATGGCTCCAGTCTCCTGATCTCGGACGCCTATTGGGGCAGGAGGTGGACTTTAGCCTTTTCTAAATGAATAGCTTGGAGATTTTCCGAGTTTAGTATGGGTGCCGGCTTGCTCGAGTCTGCTAAAACGTGTTCAAGACTCTGGGATTTCTCAATCTCTTCAAAACCACTGAGTCATCGATCGCCCGTGACTTACACTGGACGATCGACTGCATGCTTATTTTAAAATTAAGGGAGTCCTTTTTGGCTCGACACACACACACTCACACACTGTTTATGAAAACCGACAGGCAGGTTTGGCGGTTTCAGTATTGGCTAATCTGCCATTTTGATCCGGTTTCATTATTACATTTGTGTGGAGTGGAAGGATCAATTCCAAAGTGCAGTTCACTATTGTCTAAACATGTTTAGCTTGGTTTATTGTCACGCTCAGTTTAGTCTAGTATTGTCACATGTACCAAGGTACAGTCAAAAGCTTTTGTTGCGTGCCAACCAGTCAGCAGAAAGACAACGCATGGTTATAGTCGCGCCATCCACAGTGTACAGGTACGTGATAAAGGGAATAACGTTGCGTGCAAGATAAAATCCAGTCCGAGGGTCTCCAATGAGGTAGATGGGAGGGCAGGACTGCTCTATCCAATTGTTGATAGAATGGTTTAGTTGCCTGATAACAGATGGGAAGAAACTAAACTAAACTAAAGTTCAGTGGCACAGCGGTAGAGTTGCTGCCTTACAGCGCTTGCAGTGCCAGAGACCCGGGTTCCATCCCGACTGCAAGTGCTGTCTGCACGGAGTTCGTACGTTCTCCCCGTGACCACGTTTGTTTTCTCCGAGAGCTTCGGTTTCCTCCCACACTCCAAAGATGAACAGCTTTGTAGGTTAATTGGCTTTGTATAAAGATGTAAATTGTCCCTGGTGTGTGTGTGTAGGATAGTGTCAATATGCGGGGATCGCTGGTCGGCCTAGACTCGGTGGGCAAAAATGATCTGTTTCCGCACCCTATCTCTAATCTAAACTAAACTAAATATGACTCTTGGAAAAAGGTTAATAGTGCATCTTCCTGTCTTCAACCTGTCTTTAAAAAAGACAAAGTACTGGAGTGACTCAGTGGGGGTAGACACAAAGTGCTGCAGTAACTCAGCGGGTCAGGCAGCATGTTTAGAGAGTGTTTAAGATGAGAAAATATACTGAACACAGAAGCAATAGAAAATATATCCCTAGGAAAAAAACTGCACATGCTGGTATAAATCGAAGGTAGACAAAAAATGCTGGAGTAAATCAGCGGGCCAGGCAGCATCTCTGGAGAGAAGGAATGGGTGATGTTTTTCAGTCTCAAGAAGGGTCTCGACCCGAAACGTCACCCATTCCTTCCCTCCAGAGATGCTGCCTGGCCCGCTGAGTTACTCCAGCATTTTTTGTCTACCTTTGAAAATATATCCCTGGTTGGCGTGCTGTTCCCAGGACAAGTCTTTTACCCGAGGCAGGGGGGATCAAAATCAAGGGAACATATGTTTAAAAAAGACAAAGTACTGGAGTAACGCAGCGGAGGTATACACAAAGTGCTGGAGTAACTCAGCGGGTCAGGCAACATCTCTGGAGAGAAGGAATGGGTGATGTTTCAGTTCTTCAGACCTGAAACGTCTTGAACCGAATGTCACCCATTCCTTCTCTCCAGAGATGCTGCCTGTCCCGCTGAGTTACTCCAGCATTTTGTGTCTACCTTCGATTTACAATACAATACAATACAATACAATATATCTTTATTGTCATTGTACAGGGGTACAACGAGATTGGGAATGCGCCTCCCATACGATGCAATAAATTAATTAGCTAGTCAGTATTAATTTAAACAACCCAATGAAACAAATTAGAACAGTTTTAAAACAGAATAAAGTGCAAGTAGATCTGTGCCGGTTCACTGTTCACTCAGCAGGACCGGTTCATAGCAGCTATGGCCCTGGGGATGAAGCTGTTCCTGAGTCTGGAGGTGCAGGCGTAGAAGGCCTTGTATCGTCTGCCCGATGGTAGAAGTTCGAACAGACTGTTGCAGGGGTGTGAGGAGTCTTTGTGGATGCTGGTGGCTTTTCTGAGGCATCGTGTGTTGTAGATGCCCTCCAAGGCTGGTAGCTGTGTTCCGATGGTCCTCTGAGCTCTATGGACTACCCGCTGAAGAGCTTTCCTCTCTGCCTCCATACAGCTGAGGTACCACACAGGGATGCCATGTGTTAGGATGCTCTCTATGGTGCAGCGGTAGAAGGTCGTCAGCAGCTGTTGGGGTAGACCAGACTTTTTCAGTGTTCTTAGGTAGAACAGTCGTTGCTGTGCCTTCTTGACCAGCGCAGCAGTGTCTGCAGTTCTTTCCTGCCGAGTAACTCAGCGGGTCAGGCAGCATGTCTGGAGAACGTGGATGGATAGATGATGTTTCGGGTCGGGACCCTTCTACGGAGGGACATATGTTTAAGGTGAGATGGGGAGGGGGATTTAATACAAACCTGAAAGACAACTTGTGTAGGAAGGAACTGCAGATGCTGGTTTAAATCGAAGGTAGACACAAAATGCTGGAGTAACTCAGCGAGTTCCCAATGTTGGGGGAGTCCAGAACCAGGGGCCACACAGTCTCTGAATAAAAGGGAGGCCATTTAAAACTGAGGTGAGAAGAAACTTTTTCACCCAGAGAGTTGTGAATTTGTGGAATTCTCTGCCACAGATGGCAGTGGAGGCCGATTCACTGGATGAATTTAAAAGAGAGTTAGATAGAGCTCTAGGGGGTAGCGGAATCAAGGGATATGGGGAGAAGGCAGGCACGGGTTACTGATTGTGGATGATCAGCCATGATCACAATGAATGGAGGTGCTGACTCGAAGGGCCAAATGGCCTCCTCCTGTACCTGTTTTCTATGTTTCTATGTTTACGATAGATGGTGGTGGTAGCAGAATTAGCTCAGGACACTTCCAGTTTCGAGTCCCGCGATGTGGACGCTTCTGCTATGGGGCCAGGGTTGAAGTGAGGGCCTGTGTATCTGAAGGCAGGGCTGCACATTGCAATGCTGGAAATTGAGGAAGGATAGTCCAGACTGGAGGAGTGTAAACAGATCGCTGCAGGGTTCTGAGAGTTCAAGAAACAGGACGGGACGATATTTGCTTTGCTGGTTAAGAGTTAACCAACTGCTTTCCCATGCATTGCCTCTGGGCCAGACCAGAACAGATTACTGTATGTAGCAAGGAACTGCTGGTCTCAATTGAAGATAGACACAAAATGCTGGAGTAACTCAGCGGGACAGGCAGCATCTCTGGAGAGAAGGGCCCGTTCCTTCCCTCCAGAGATGCTGCCTGTCCCGCTGAGTTGCTCCAGCATTTTGTGTCGATCCAGAAATAGATGAGTTTGTTTAGAGAATATTAGAGAATTCAACGTTCATACCGCTGGGGTTGTAAGGAATTCTCTTTAGATGGGCACATGGATATTCAGGGAAAGGAGGGAAATGGATGACTTAGCTCAGAGATTTTTTAGTTTAGAGACACAGCGCGGAAACAGGCCCTTCGGCCCACCGGGTCTGCGCCGACCAGCGATCCCCGCACACTAACACTATCCTACACCCACAAGGGACAATTTTTACATTTACCAAGCCAATTAACCTACAAACCTGCACGTCTTTGGAGTGTGGGAGGAAACCAAGGATCTCGGAGAAAACCCACGCAGGTCACGGAGAGAATTTTTAAGACAGAATAAAGTGCAAATAGGTCTGTGCCGGGTCGCTGTGCGACGTGACCATCCGACTCAGCAGGACCGGTTCAGAGCAGCTATGGCCCTGGGGATGAAGCTGTTCCTGAGTCTGGAGGTGCGGGCGTAGAAGCCTTGTTGTGTCTGCCAGATGGTAGAAGTTCGAACAGACTGTTGCAGGGGTGTGAGGAGTCTTTATGAATGCTGGTGGCTTTCCTGAGGCATCGTGCCAGAGACCTGGTTCGATCTTGACTACAGGTGCTGTCTGTACAGTGTTTGTACGTTCTCCCTGTGACCTGCGTGGGTTTTCTCCAGGTGCTCCAGTTCTCTCCCACACTCCAAAGATGTACAGATTTCTAGGTTAATTGGCTTTGCCTTGTATACACTGGAATTTAGAAGGATGAGAGGGGATCTTATCGAAACGTATAAGATTATTAAGGGGTTGGACACGTTAGAGGCAGGAAACATGTTCCCAATGTTGGGGGAGTCCAGAACCAGGGGCCACAGTTTAAGAATAAGGGGTAGGCCATTTAGAACGGAGATGAGGAAAAACTTTTTCAGTCAGAGAGTTGTGAATCTGTGGAATTCTCTGCCTCAGAAGGCAGTGGAGGCCAATTCTCTGAATGCATTCAAGAGTGAGCTAGATAGAGCTCTTAAGGATAGCGGAGTCAGGGGGTATGGGGAGAAGGCAGGAACGGGGTACTGATTGAGAATGATCAGCCATGATCACATTGAATGGCGGTGCTGGCTCGAAGGGCCGAATGGCCTCCTCCTGCACCTATTGTCTGCTGTCTGCTGTCTATTGTCTATTGGTAAAATTGTGAATCGTCCCTAGTATGTGTGTGTGTGCGTGTGTGTGTGTAGGATAGTGCTAGTGTGCGGGGATCGCAGGTCGGCGCGGACTCGATGGGCCGAAGGGCTTGTTTCCACACTGTATCTCTAAACTAAACTAATAAACTCGTAACAAAAATAGAGAGGTCTTGTTCAACTTTAAAAGGCATCGAGGTAAAATAACGGCAATTAGCGTCTCAATAACCGAGACTGGTTAGAATGGAATAGAAAGATACAGTCCATGCTGACCATCGATCAACCGTTCACACTAGTTATACATTATCCCACTTTTTAAAAATGTAAATAGAAATAATCATTAGAAATTAAAATCAGCGGAAAAGTCAAGGGGTGAGCTGAATCCACCATTTTACTATCATTTAAAGTTCATGTTATCTATCTATTTTGTCTCAGTTATTTGATCTATATTTATCTAATTACTCAGCTTCATCTGAGCTTTGATTTTTCTGACTTGCTACGCTTCAGCCTAACTAGTTAAAAGTCGCAGACAGGCCACAGCGTCTCGCCGTAGTCTTTGTCTAGTTCCAGTGTCGACAGCTAGTGACAGAAGTCTCATTCAGAAACATCTCTTTTCCTGCGTTACGAAAACGCAAAACCATAAGACTCGTTTAACCACAATAGACAATAGACAATAGGTGCAGGAGGAGGCCATTCGGCCCTTCGAGCCAGCACCGCCATTCAATGTGATCATGGCTGATCATTCTCAATCAGTACCCCGTTCCTGCCTTCTCCCCATACCCCCTGACTCCGCTATCCTTAAGAACTCTATCTAGCTCTCTCAATATATATATTAACGATTTAGACAAGGGAATTAAACGTGACATCACCAAGTTTGCGGATGACACAAAGCTGGGTGGCAGTGTGAGCCGCGATGAGGATGCTATGAGGTTGCAGGGCGACTTGGATAGGTTGGGTGAGTGGGCAGATGCATGGCAGATGCAGTACAATGTGGATAAATGTGAGGTTATCCATTTTGGTGGCAAGAACAGGAAGACTGATCATTATCTGAATGGTGCCAGATTAGGAAAAGGGGAGGTGCAACGAGGCCTGGGTGTGCTTGTACACCAGTCACTGAAAGCAAGCATGGTGGTACAGCAGGCAGTGAAGAAAGCTAATGGCATGTTGGCCTTCATTGCGAGAGGATTTGAGTTTAAGAGTAAGGAGGTCCTACTGCAGCGCTCACAAAGTAGCTTTTTTGAGTCACTGATGCAAAGCTCACTTCCTGAGCTACCGTCCACCTTATTGGAGACCCTCGGAATGTCTTTAGTCGGACTTTAGTAGACTTTACCGGACACACGCTATCAACAAGTCTATCAACCATTCTATAAACGACTAGAGAGCGGTCCTGTCTACCTCATTCACTGTTGTTGTTGTTGTTGTTGTTGTTCGTCCTTCGGGTTGGAAGATGACCATGACTTCACTTTCAGTTGGAGGATTGGTGACTGTGGGTCCGGGAGTGACTGGTGAGGCCAATCCGGGCCCGGAAGGCACGCCCACACGTAGGACACAAGTGGATGGGTGCTGCAGTGGAAGTGGAGGTAGCCCGGGCCTTGCGTTTCCTCTGGGCCTCTGCAGCGCGTCTGTTCTCTGCTGCACGGGCTCCTGTGGTGAGCTTGCTACGCCAGGTTGGACGGTCCAGAGCAAGCGACTCCCAAGTGCTGAGGTTGGTGTCCAAGTCTTTGAGGGACACTTTGAGGCAGTCCTTAAACTTCGGTCCTCCTACTGAGCGCTTGCCCTGACACAGTTCTCCATACAGAAGCTGTTGTGGCAGTCGACTCTCGGGCATTCTGACGACATGGCCTGCCCATCTGGCTTGGGCTTTCCGTAGGAGGGTGTGGACGCTGGGGATTCCGGCTCGTTCCAAGGCCTCTGTGTCGGGGATTTTGTCCTGTCCCCTGATGTGAAGGAGTCTGCGTAGGCAGCTCAAGTGAAAGTGGTTGAGCTGTTTGGCATGTCTGTTGTAGACAGTCCAGGTCTCGCTGGCATAGTGAAGAGTGGTGAGTACCACTGCACGGTAGACCTTCAGCTTGGTGGTAAGGCCAATCATTCAGTAATCGGACAATTGAACACGTTCCATCAACAGCTACAAAGCAGTCCTGAGCTGCCATCTACCTCATTGGAGACGCTTGGACTATCTTTAGACGGACTTTACTAGACTTTCATGCACACGGTGGCGCGGCGGTAGAGTTGCTGCCTTGCAGCGAATGCAGCGAATGGAGTGCCGGAGACCCGGGTTCCATCCCGACCACGGGTGCTGCCTGTACGGAGTGCTGTCTGTACGTGCCTTGCACGTTCGCCCCGTGACCTACGTGGGCTTTCTCCGAGATCTTCGGTTTTCTCCCACACTCCCAAAACGTGCAGGTTTGTAGGTTGATTGGCTTGGTAAATGTAAAAAATTGTCCCTAGTGGGTATAGGATAGTGTTAGTGTGCGGGGATCGCTGGTCGGCGCGGACCCGGTGGGCCGAAGGGCCTGTTTCCGCGCTGTATCTCCAAACTAAACTAAACATTCTATCAACAATTCTATCAACCATTCTATCAACAACTAGAGAGCGGTCCTGAGGTACCATCCACCTCATCGGAGACCCTCAAACTATCTTTAATTGGACTTTACCTTGCACTAAATGTCATTCCCTTTATCCTGTATCTATACACTGTGGACGGCTCGATTGTAATCATGTCTTGTCTTTCCGCTGACTGTTAGCACGCAACAAAAGCTTTTCACTGTACCTCGGTACACGTGACAATAAACGAAACTAAACTAAAGTGCCCTCGTGTGCCCCTTTTAGACTTTAGAGAAGCAAAGCAAAAACAGACCTAACAGCCCACCGAGTCCACGCTCACCAGTGATCACCCCGTACACTAGCACTGTCCTGCCTACAGCGACAATTTACAATTTACAGAAGCCAATTAACCTACAAATCTTTGGAGTGTGGGAGGAAACCGGAGCACCCGGAGAAAACCCACGCGGTCACCGGGAGAACGTACAAACTCTGTACAGACAGCGCCCGTGGTCGGGATCGAACCCGGGTCTCTAGCGCTGTGAGGCAGCAGCCCTACCCGCTGCGCCACCGCGCCGCCCTTGTGTGTCTCCCTTCAGCAAATTGGATGAGCTTCTAATTTCAATGGTTTGGGATCAGTTGCATCGAAGGAGTGCGTTTGAGGGCGTGCAGCGTAGGTTTACTAGGTTAATTCCCGGAATGGCAGGACTATCATATGTTGAAAGACTGGAGCGACTAGGCTTGTATACACTGGAATTTAGAAAGATGAGAGGAGATCTTATCGAAACGTATAAGATTATTAAGGGGTTGGACACGTTAGAGGCAGGAAACATGTTCCCAATGTTGGGGGAGTCCAGAACCAGGGGCCACAGTTTAAGAATAAGGGGTAGGCCATTTAGAACTGAGATGAGGAAAAACTTTTTCAGTCAGAGAGTTGTGAATCTGTGGAATTCTTTCTCTGAATGCATTCAAGAGAGAGCTAGATAGAGCTCTTAAGGATAGCGGAGTCAGGGGGTATGGGGAGAAGGCAGGAACGGGGTACTGATTGAGAATGATCAGCCATGATCACATTGAATGGCGGTGCTGGCTCGAAGGGCCGAATGGCCTCCTCCTGCACCTATTGTCTATTGTCTATTGTTTAACTTTTAAGGTTAACCAGACCAAGTGGACCCGTTGGGCCCATTCCTCGTAGAAGGGGGACAGGGAAGGGGAGAGGGTGCCACTCTCCTCGGCCCGTGGCGCCAGCGCTGCAGCCGGAGCGAGCCGTGGACCCAAAGCCTCTCCTGTATTGGTGTAGTAACCTCACGGCGGCACGGTGGCGCAGCGGTAGAGTTGCCGCCTTACAGCGAATGCAGCGCTGGAAACTCAGGTTCGATCCTGACTACGGGCGCCGTCTGTACGGAGTTTGTACGTTCTCCCCGTGACATGCGTGGGTTTTCTCCGAGATCTTCGGTTTCCTCCCGCACTCCAAAGACGTACAGGTTTGTAGGTTGATTGGCTTGGTAAATGTAAAAATTGTCCCTAGTGTGTGTAGGATAGTGTTAGTGTGCGGGGATCGCTGGTCGGTGCGGACCCGGTGGGCCGAAAGGGCCTGTTTCCGCGCTGTATCTCTAAACTAAACTCAGTAAATGGCCCCTCATTTTCCCAACTTCACCCTTAATCAAGAGGAAATGTTCTACAGGGCAATCAGCGTGTGGAGGGAAGAGTCAGAATTAACGTTTCAGGTAAATGACTGGCTAAATGTTAAAAAAAATTGTCCCGAGTGTGTGGAGGATAGTGTTAGTGTGCGGGGATCGCTGGGCGGCGCGGACTCGGTGGGCCGAAGAGCCTGTTTCCGCGCTGTATCTCTAAATCTAAAAAAAATCTAAAATCTCACCCCCTCCACTAAATCCCTAATAACTTTCATGTGGCTGGAGTTAAGGAGTACTGCGTTGTTGAAAGGCCAGTTCTCCCTGGTAAAATATTGAACCAAAACCCAGGTTCAAAAACTGCGGCGGTAGAGTTGCTGCCTCACAGCGCCGGAGACCCGGGTTCCATCCCAACGACGGGTGCTGTCCGTACGGAATTTGCACGTTCTCCCCGTGACCTGCGTGGATTTTCCCCGGATGCTCCGGTCTCCTCCCACACACCATAGACGAGCAGGTTTGTTGGTTAATTGGCTTCTGTAAAATTGTAATTTGTCCCCAGCGTGTGTAGACTAGTGTAGGCAGTAGTCGCTGGTCGTCATGGATTCGGAGGGCCGAAGGTCCTATTTCCACACTGTATAAAATTTCCACAACATATAAAATTATAAAAGGACCGGACAAGCTAGTTGCAGGAAAAATGTTCCCAATGTTGGGGGAGTCCAGAACCAGGGGCCACACACAGTCTAAGAATAAAGGGGAGGCCATTTAAAACTGAGGTGAGAAAAATCTTTTTCACCCAGAGAGTTGTGAATGTGTGGGATTCTCTGCCACAGAGGGTAGTGGAGGCCAATTCACTGGATGGATTTAAAAGAGTTAGATAGAGCTCTAGGGGCTAGCGGAATCAAGGGATATGGGGAGAAGGCAGGCACGGGTTACTGATTGTGGATGATTAGCCGTGATCGCAATGAATGGCGGTGCTGGCTCGAAGGGCCAAATGGCCTCCTCCTGCACCTATTTTCTATGTTTCTATGTTATATAGAAGGATGAGGGGTGACCTCATTGAAATGTACCAAATAGTGAGCAGCCTG
This sequence comes from Rhinoraja longicauda, assembly GCF_053455715.1. Classification (NCBI taxonomy): domain Eukaryota; kingdom Metazoa; phylum Chordata; class Chondrichthyes; order Rajiformes; family Arhynchobatidae; genus Rhinoraja; species Rhinoraja longicauda. The sequence goes on from NC_135996.1 coordinate 4,393,602, forward strand.
GATAGAGTGGATGTGGAGAGGATGTTTCCACTGGTGGGAGTGAAAGAGTTAATGGCTATTAACTTTGCATGATGAGATGCTTGGCCATTGTCTGCAAACCTGTTTGTATGCTTGTGGAGCTTATATATTGTTGTAAGTGAAGGAATACTAATTGCGCACAACGATGTGTCTGGTAGCTGAAACATACAATCCCTGGAAACCACAGAAAGAATAAAATGGTAGAATGAATGAACAGGATGAGCCTGAACTTTGGGTCCTGAATAGCTGATGTTTGCAAAATTGCACCAGGCACGATATGACCATGTGATCCTAAAGCCTATAGAGTGGTACATCCTGTTATCCCTGGGAAAGATGTCCGGGAAAGACGATGGACAATGCTCTCGTTAAGATTAGGATGTGGTTAACTGTTGACTACTTGTGGGAGTGTATGATAAGGGTCCTCACCTTCTACTAATGACTTATTGTGTAAAATAGTTTATAACTTTAGGGTGACAAGTATATTGTGTTCTAATACAATGTGATTGATTTGAAGGAAATGTTGTGTTAAACATTCTTGCTGCAAATTCTGTATAAAAATGCTGGGAAAAGGATGAGAGGAGATCTTATCGAAACGTATAGCATTATTAGGGGGTTGGACACGTTAGAGGCAGGAAACATGTTCCCAATGTTGGGGGAGTCCAGAACAAGGGGCCACAGTTTAAGAATAAGGGGTAGGCCATTTAGAACTGAGATGAGGAAAAACATTTTCAGTCAGAGAGTTGTGAATCTGTGGAATTTTCGGCCTCAGAAGACAGTGGAGGCCAATTCTCTGAATGCATTCAAGAGAGAGCTAGACAGAGCTCTTAAGGATTGCGGAGTCAGGGGGTATGGGGAGAAGGCAGGAACGGGGTACTGATTGAGAATGATCAGCCATGATCACATTGAATGGCGGTGCGTACAGGCTCGAAGGGCCGAATGGCCTCCTCCTGCACCTATTGTCTATTGTCTATTGTAAATGCTGTGTCTTTGAGTGGAAGCAAGGGGAGTGCTGAGTATGGTCATACACCCTTAGCACTGAACCCCCCCACTCCCGTCTGACGATAATTAAAGCTTTGCTTGGTTTACCGTTAACTGTTTATGTTGTTGTCAGTTTTATGAAACGAACTTTAACAGGAGAGTCCAGGACCAGAGGGCACAGCCTCAGGATCGTAGGGCGCTCTTTTAGAAAGGAGATGAGGAGGAACTTCTTTAGTCAGAGGGTGGTGAATCCGTGGAACTCATTGCCACAGATGGCTGTGGAGGCCAATTCAGTGGATATTTTTAAGGCAGAGATAGACAAATTCTTGATTAGAACGGGTGTCAAGGGTTATGGGGAGAAGGCAGGAGAATGAGGTTAGGAGGCAGAGATCAGCCATGATTGAATGGCGGAGTGGCCTCGATGGGCCGAATGGCTTAATTCTACTCCTATAACTTGTGAACTTGTGAATTTATATCTTGTACAAAATGCTGTAGACCTTACCTTGCATCTGTGCACTGTGGACGGCTTGATTGTAATCATGTATATATTTAGTCTTTTCTTTGAAGATAGACACAAAAACTCAGCGGGACAGGCAGCATATCTGGAGAGAAGGAATGGGCGACGTTTCGGGTCGGGACCCTTCTTCAGAAATGTAGAAACGTCACCCATTCCTTTTCTCCAGAGATGCCATCCCGCAGAGTATACTCCAACCTTTTGTGTCTTATCTTCGGTTTAAACCGGCGTCTGCAGTTCCTTCCTACACTGTGTGCTCCAGGGACAGTTCTTTCCTCTGGTCTCGACCCAGGGTTGCCAACTGTCCCGTATTAGCCGGGATATCCCGTATTTTGGGCTAAGTCAGTTTGTCCCATACGGGACCGCCCTTGTCCCGTATTAATAGGGCTGCCAACTTCCTCACTCCCAAATACGGGACAAAGGGCGACGTCATCGCCCCGTGCCCCACGTGACCTGGGAGGCGGGTTGCTACACAACCTCCGTTAGGCGGCGCCCGGGCCTCCGGGCCTATACTGTCCGGTCCTACACTGTCCGGGCCAAATTGGTTTGCCCCGTACGGGACCTCCCTTGTCCGAATTAGGCCCGGGGGCACTGTAGGCCCGGACACTGTAGGCCCGGACACTGTAGGCCCGGACACTGTTGGCCTGGACGCTGTAGCCCGGGGGCCATTGTAGTCCCGGACAGTGTTGGCCCGGACAGTGTAGGCCCGGACAGTGTAGGCCCGGACACTGTAGGCCCGGGGGCCCGGGCGCCGCCTAATGGAGGTTGCGTAGCAACCCACCTCCCGGTTCGGGCGGCCGCCATTGGTGGGGCGGGAGCACGTGGCCACTGGCTGGGTGAGGTCACGTGGGGCGCGGGGCGGTGACGCTACCTTGTCCCTTATTTGGGAGTGGGGAAGTTGGCAACCCCTATCTCTACCCCACAGCACAATGTGTTGGAATCTCTGTGGAGACTTCTCTCCAGAGATGCTGCCTGACCCCACCAAGCCAATGGGCTGCCAAGTCGGCAGTTTACCAGCACCTCCTCGAGAAATGAGTAGTGCTTGGCAATCAGTGGCGCTCTTCAGCTGCCCGCTGACTGAGTGCAGAAAGGTTCCCACCAGTGCTCGGCGTTGTACAATCAGCTTGAAAAGAACATTGTAACCTTGATGTTATTTAATCCATGACCCAAAAAAAAAATCCAGTGTTGTCCTGCCAACTTGTGGGAAGTATCCTTGTTGCAGGAGGAGGGGGAGAGGGAGAGGGCGGGGTGTGTGAGCATTCGTTGTGTGTGTGTGTGTGTGTGTGTGTGTGTGTGTGTGTGTGTGTGTGTGTGCGCGAGTATGTATGTGTGAGCATTCTTGTGTGTGTGTGCATTGGGTGTGTGTGTGTTGTGTGTGTGTGTGTGTATGTATGCGTGAGCATTCTTGTGTGTGTGTGTGTTTGTATTGGGCGTATGTGTGCCTGAATGTGTGTGTGTGTGTGTGTGCGTGTGAGCATTCTTTGTGTGTTTGGGGGCATGAATGTGTGTGCTTTCTTGTGTGTGTGTGTGCATTGGGCGTGTGCGCGCCTCAATGTGTGTGTGTGTGTGTGTGTGTGTGTGCGTGTATGTGTTTGTGAGCATTCTAGTGTGTGTATGTGAGCGTGAATGTGTGTGCTTTCTTGTGTGCGCGTGTGTGTGTGTGCGCGCAATGAATGTGTGTATGTGTCTTAATGTATGTGTGCGTGTGTGTACGTTCTTGTGTGCAAGTGTGGGCATGTGTATGTGCGTGTATGTGCAGTGGCCGTGTGTGCTCCTGAGTGCATGTGTATCTGTGTGTGTGTGCGTGTATGTGTGTACGTTCTTGTGTGTGTGTGCTCGCGTGGGCATGAGTCCGTGTGTGTGCATGTGTATAAGAGTGAATGTATGTGTGTGTATTTGTCTGTGAGTGTGTGTGGGGCAGTTTAACTGCATGTTTGTGTGTGTGTAGAGTGTGTGTGTATGTGTTAGTACATGCGTGTGAGTTTGTGTATATGAGTGTGGTGTGTGTATGTATGTGCATTTGTGTGTGTATGTGTGTGTCGGGGGCCGGTGGATAAGGAGGGAACTGGTATACGTGGCACTGTTTTGCAGGAGAGAGATCCTGTCTGAAGAAAGGTCCCGACCCGAAACGTCACCCATCCATTTTCTCCAGAGATGCTGCCTGACCCACTGAGCTATTCCAGCACGTTGTGCCCTTACTGTTCAGGGAAACTTTCTTCCCTGTTGCCAAATTTGACTCGTTGTTCCTCTCACAAGGTCATGGAACAAACCATGGTGCTAGTCTCAGTTGCTGCCAACAAGACCTTGTGATTTGTGATGTTCAAAGTTGCACTTTTCACTAAAGGGTCGCGGGGAGTTACAGCAGGGAAACAGGCCCCTCGTTGATCCACTGTGTCCGTGCCGACCAGCGACCACCCATCTGCACCAACTCCTACATTAACCCTGAATTTTAAATTCTCTTTTACAGTCTTTTAACCAAGGTAGGGGAATCAAGAACCAGAGGTTTTAGTTTTAGTTTTAGTTTAGAGATACAGCGCGGAAACAGGCCCTTTCGGCCCACCGGGTCCGCGCCAACCAGCGATCCCCGCACACTAACACTATCCTATACCCACTAGGGACAATTTAAAAAAAAACATTTACCAAGCCAATTAACCTACACACCTGCACGTCTTTGGTGTGTGGGAAGAAACCGAAGATCTCGGAGAAAACCCACACAGGTCACGGGGAGAACGTACAAACTCCGTACAGACGGCGCCCGGAGTCGGGATGGAACCCGGGTCTCCGGCGCTGCATTCGTTGTAAGGCAGCAACTCTACCACTGCGCCACCGTGCCACCCACAAGTTCATAAGGTTGAAGATAAGAGGGGAAAGATGTACAAGGATGTTGCCAGGACTAGAGGGGCCTGAGCTACAGGGAGAGGTTGAGCAGGCTGGGTCTTTATTCCTTGGAGCGCAGGAGGATGAGGGGTGATCTTATAGAGGGGTACAAAATAGTGAGAGGAATAGATCGGGTAGGCACACAGTCTCTTGCCCAGAGTAGGGGAATCGAGGACCAGAGGAGATAGGTTTAAGGTGAGGGGAGAAAGATTTAATAGGAACCTGAGGGGTAACTTTTGTACACAAAGGGTGGTGGGTGTATGGAATGGGCTGCCAGAGAAAGTAGTTGAGGCAGGTTCTAGAGGCACCATTTGGATAGGTACATGGATAAGAAAGGTTCAGAGGGTTATGGACCCAAAGCAGGCAAATGGGACTAGCATAGATGGGCACCTTGGTCGGCATGGACCAGTTGGGCCCAAGGGCCTGTTTCTGTGCTGTATGACTATGACCATCGACATTCTCGGCAGCTCTCCCCCGGATTTTGTCCCAGATGGATGGACATTTTATCGTGATCAACTAACCTACAGACCCGAGCGCCTTTGGGATGGGCAAGGAAACCGGAGCAGGTGGATGAGGGGTGATCTTATAGAGGAGTGTGGCACGGTGGCGCAGCGGTAGAGTTGCTGCCTTACAGCGCATGCAGCGCCGGAGACCCGGGTTCCATCCCGACTACGGGTGCCGTCTGTACGGAGTTTGCACATTCTCCCCGTGACCTGCGTGGGAATTTCTCCGGGATCTTCGGTTTCCTCCCACACTCCAAAGACGTGCGGGTCTGTAGGTTAATTGGCTTGGTAAATGTAAAAATTGTCCCTAGTGGGTGTAGGATAGTGTTAGTGTGCGGGGATTGCTGGTCGGTGCGGACCCGGTGGGCCGAAAGGGCCTGTTTCCGCGCTGTATCTCTAATCTAAACTAAAGGTGTATAAAATTATGAGGAGAATAGATTGGGTGGACGCACAGGGTCTCTTGCCCAGAGTAGGGGAATCGAGAATCAGAGGGCATTGATTTAAGGAGAAGGTCTAAAGAAGGGTCTCGACCCGAAACGTTGCCCATTCCTTCTCTCCAGAGATGCTGCCTGTCCCGCTGAGTTACTCCAACATTTTGTGTCTATAGGGAAAGATTGAACAGGAATCTGAGGGATAACTTTTTCACGCAAAGGGTGGTGGGTGTATGGAACAATCTGCCGGAGGAGGTAGTTGAGGCTGGGACTATCCCACCGTTTAAGAAGCAATTGGACAGGTACATGGACAGGACAGGTTTAGAAGGCTGTGGGCCGAACTCAGGCAGATGGGACTAGTGTAGATGGGGCATGTTGGCCGGTGTGGGCAAGTTGGGCCGAAGGGCCTGTTTCTATGCTGTATGACTCTATGACTCCAGGAACGTGCAAGGTAATGTTTTCACACTGAGGGTGGTGTGTGTAGGGAATGAGCTGCCAGATGAGGTAGTTGAAGCAGGTACAATAACAACCACTCGGACAGGTGGATGGGTAGGAAAGGTTCAGAGGGTTATGGACCCAACACAGTCAAACGGGACTAGCGTAGATGGGACATGTTGGTCGGTGTGGGCTAGTTGGGCCGATGGACCTGTTTCCACATTGTATGACTATGGGGCGGTCACGGTGGCGCAGCGGTAGAGTTGCCGCCTTGCAGCGCATGCAGCGCCGGAGACCCGGGTTCCATCCCGACTACGGGTGCTGTCTGTACGGAGTTTGCACGTTCTCCCCGTGACCTGTGTGGGTTTTCTCCGAGATCTTTGGTTTCCTCCCACACTCCAAAGACGTGCGGGTCTGTAGGTTAATTGGCTTGGTAAATGTAAAAACTGTCCCTAGTGTGTGTAGGATAGTGTTAGTGTGCGGGGATCGCTGGTCGGCGTGGACCCGGTGGGCCGAAAGGGCCTGTTTCCGCGCTGTATCTCTAAAACTAAAAACTAAAGACCCAACACAGTCAAAGGTAGACACAAAATGCTGGAGTAACTCAGCGGGTCAGGCAGCATCTCAGGAGAGAAGGAATGTATTGTCACCACACACACACACACACACACACACACACACACACACACACACACACACACACACACACACACACACACACACACATACACACACACACACACACACACACACACACACACACACACACACACACACACACACACACACACACACACACACACACACACACACACACACACACACACACACTCACACACACACACACACACACACACACACACACACACACACACACACACACACACACACACACACACACACACACACACGAAGTTCAGGTCTCTGGTGCTGGGAGCAGTGGCATCAGAGTTGCCGCCAAGCTGATTTAAAACCGCTACTCCTCCGGGCCTCAGGAATCGAAGTGCTGTGAGCTGATCTGGGTGGTCACCTACACAAATCTCTCCTTGCTGTGATTTATGTTCAACAAAAGCAGCGAAGCAGTACCAACCACTTCAAGGTGAGCACCTTGAGTTATAAATCACACCATTGTTGGGGAAACCGACAGGCACAGAAAGTTAAAACGCAGCAATGTGAGCAGGTGCCAACTACGCCACAGATGTGCGTGTGTGTGTGTGAGAGCGAGTGTGTGAGTGAGCACATGTGTGTGAGAAAGAGAGTGTGAGCGAGTGAGTGTGTGTGAGCACGTGTGTGTGAGAAAGAGAGTGTGAGTGAATGTGAGTGAGTGTGTGTGTGTGTGTGAGAGAGAGTGTGTGTCTGTGTGTGAGTGAGTGTGTGTGTGAGAAAGAGAGTGTGAGTGAGTGTGAGAGAGTGTGTGTGTGTGAGAGAGAGTGTGTGTGTGTGAGTGAGTGTGTGTGTGTGTGTGTGAGAGAGAGAGAGAGAGTGTGTGTGTGTGTGAGTGAGTGTGTGTGAGAGAGAGAGAGCGTGTGTCTGTGTGTGAGTGAGTGTGTGTGAGAAAGAGAGTGTGAGTGAGTGTGTGTGAGAGAGTGTGTCTGTGTGTGTGAGTGAGTGTGTGTGTGTGTGTGTGAGAAAGAGAGTGTGTGAATGTGAGTGAGTGTGTGTGTGTGAAAGAGTGAGTGTGAGTGCGTGTGTGTGAGAGAGTATGTGTGTCTGTGAGTGAGTGTGTGAGAAAAAGAGCGTGTGTCTGTGTGTGAGTGAGTGTGTGTGTGTGAGAAAGAGAGTGTGAGTGTGTGAGAGAGAGTATGTGTGTCTGTGTGTGAGTGTGTGTGTGAGAGTGAGTGAATGTGAGTGTGTGTGTGAGTGTGAGAAAGAGAGTGTGTCTGTGTGTGAGTGTGTGTGAGAAAGAGAGTGTGTGTCTGTGTGTGAGTGAGTGTGTGTGTGTGTGTCCGTGTGTGTGTGAGTGCATGTGTGTGTGAGTGTGCGTGAGTGGCGCTGTGCCACTGTGCATACCCGCTGCCCATAACCACAGGGGTCCCCAGGTACAGCTTCTTCCCCTCCATTATCAGACAGTTGTCCCTCCCATAAACTAGGCTGTAGTCCCGATCTTCCAACCTACCTCATTGCGGATGTTGGACTTTACCCCTGTAACTGTAACATGGCAATGCTGTAACACTACATTCTGTAGTCCAGTATTTTACTCTTTGTACTACCTGTAGGGGTTGCCAACTTTCTCACTCCCAAATAAGGGACAAAAGGTGACGTCACCGCCCCGCGCCCCACGTGACCTCACCCAGCCAGCGGCCACGTGCTCCCGCTCCACCAATGGCGGCCGCCCGGGCCGGGAGGCGAGTTGCTACGCAACCTCCGTTAGGCGGTGCCCGGGCCTCCGGGCCTACACTGTCCGGGCCTACAGTGTCCCGGCCTACATTGTCCGGGCCTACAGCATCCGGGCCTGCACTGTCCGGGCCTACAGTGGTCCCCGGGCCTACAGTGTCCCGTATTAGGCCCGGGGGGCGTTGTAGGCCCGGACACTGTAGGCCCAGACACTGTAGGTCCGGAGAGTGTAGGCCGGGACAGTGTAGGCCGGGACAGTGTAGGCCCGGACAGTGTAGGTCCAGACAGTGTAGGTCCAGACAGTGTAGGTCCGTACACTGTAGACCTGGACACTGTGGGTCCAGACACAGTAGGTCCGGACACTGTAGACCTGGACACTGTAGATCCGGAGAGTGTAGGTCCGGACACTGTAGGCCCAGTCACTGTGGGTCCAGACACTGTAGGCCCGGACACTGTAGACCTGGACACTGTAAGTCCGGACCTGCGGTGTAGGTCCGGACAGTGTAGGCCCGGACACTGTAGGCCCGGACAGTGTCACTGTAGACCTGGACACTGTAGGTCCGGGCAGTGAAGGTCCGGAGGCCCGGGCGCCCTCTTACGCAGGTTGCTTAGCCTGGCCCAGGCGGCCACCATTGGTCAAGTGGGAGCTGGCTAGGTGAGGTCACGTGGGGTGTGGGGCGATGATGTCACCTTGTCCCTTATTTGGGAGTGAGATAGTTGGCAACCCTAGTTAGGATGGCACAGTGGTGCAGCAGTAGAGCTGCTGCGTCACAACGCCAGAGACCTGGGTTCGATCCTGACTACGGGTGCCTTCTATACGGAGTTTGTACGTTCTCCCTGTGACCACAGGGGTTTCCTCCAGTTTCCTCCCACGTCTTAAATTGTCTCTAGTTGATTGGATAGAACTAGTGCGTGGGTAATCGTTGGTTGGCACGGTCTTGGTGGGCCGAAGGGCCTGTTTGCACGCTCTACCTCTAAACGAATCTAAAAAAGCTTTTTTCCACTCAGAGAGTGGTGGGCATATGGAACGAGCTGCCAGAGGAGGTAGAAACATGGAAACACAGAAGCATAGAAAATAGGTGCAGGAGGAGGCCATTTGGCCCTTCGAGCCTCTACGCACCGCCATTCATTGTGATCATGGCTGATCATCCACAATCAGTAACCCGTGCCTGCCTTCTCCCCATACCCCTTGATTCCGCTAGCCCCTAGAGCTCTATCTAACTCTCTTTTAAATCCATCCAGTGAATTGGCCTCCACAATCAGTAACCCGTGCCTGCCTTCTCCCCGTATCCCCAGATTCCACTAGCCCCTAGAGCTCTGTCTAACTCTCTTTTAAACCCATCCAGTGAATCTGTGGCAGAGAATCCCACAAATTCAGAACTCTCTGGGTGAAAAAAGTTTTTTCCTCACCTCAGTTTTAAATGGCCTTCCCCCTTTACTCTTCGGCTGTGTGTGGCCCCTGGTAGTTGAGGCAGGTAGGGTAGAGTGATATTCGGGAGATTTAAGATCTTTATCAAATGGTGAAGAGAGGACGGGAAGCTTGTCTGAGTTGGTTCCATTTAGGCCTTGCCGGGTCAGGTTGGACTGGGTAAGAGATGACGTACGTCACAGTGTTGGAAACGTTGCCAATGACGGGCTGGCCCTGGAGCAGATCTAATAAAACATTCACCATTCCGGTTCCCCCAGTACAGAGTCTCTTTCTGCCTGGTGACTGCAGGTATTGTGTTCCGCCTAACCTATGGCTTATCGTTTTGACTGAAAGCTTTTGTTAGCTGTTATACGTGCTGTGCAGAATTCCTCGAAGCAAGTATGTGTTAGAATACTTAAAATCCAATAACTATCCAACATGCCTGCTTTGGAACAAAACAATTAACAGGTGACAGACTGAGAAACATAGAAATTGGTGCAGCAGGAGGCCATTTGGCCCTTCGAGCCTGTACGCACCGCCATTCACTGTGATCGTGGCTGATCATCCACAATCAGTAACCCGTGCCTGCCTTCTCCCCATATCCCTTGATTCCGCTAGCCCCTAGAGCTCTATCTAGCTCTCTCTTAAATTCATCCAGTGAATTGGCCTCCACTGCCTTCTGTGGCAGAGAATTCCACAAATTCACAACTCAACAAGAAAAAGTTTCTTCTCACCTCAGTTTTAAATGGCCTCCCCTTTATTCTTAGACTGCGTGGCCTCTGGTTCTGGACTCCCCCAACATTGGGAACATTTTTCCTGCATCTGGCTTGTCCAGTCCTTTTATAATTTGTTACGTCTCTATAAGATCCCCTCTCATCCTTCTAAACTCCAGCGAATACAAGCCTAGTCTTTCCAATTATTCACAAAATGCTGGAGTAACTCAGCAGGTCAGGCAGCATCTCGGGAGAGAAGGAATGGGTGACGTTTTGGGTCGAGACCCTTCTTCAGACTTGAAAAAGACCCTTCTTCAGACCACATCTTGAAAATGATTTCTCCTAGTCTTTCCAATCTTTCCTCATATGACAGTCCCTCCATCCCAGGGATTAACCTCATGAACCTACGCTGCACTGCCTCAATACCAAGGACATCCTTCCTCAAATTAGGAGACCAAAACTGCACACAGTACTCCAGATGTGGTCTCACCAGGGCCCTATACAACTGCAGATGGACCTCCTTGCTCCTGTACTCAAATCCTCTCGATATGAAGGCCAACATGCCATTAGCTTTCTTCACTGACTGCTGTACCTGCACGCTTACTCTCAGTGACTGGTGTACAAGGACACCAAGGTCTCGTTGCACTTCCCCTTTACCTAATCTGACACCATTGAGATAATAATCTGCCTCTTTGTTTTTGCCGCCAAAGTGGATAACCTCACATTTATCTGCATTGTTAAACTGCATCTGCCATGCATCTGTCCACTCACTCAACCTGTCCAAGTCACCCTGCAACCTCCTAACATCCTCTTCGCAGTTCACACTGGCACCCAGCTTTGTGTCATCTGCAAACTTGCTCGTGTTACTTCTAGTTCCATCATCCAAATCATTAATATACATTGTAAATAGTTGTGGCCCCAGCACCGAGCCTTGCGGCACTCCACTCGCCACTGCCTGCCATTCTGAAAAGGACCCGTTTATTCCTGCTCTTTGCTTCCTGTCTGCCAACCAGTTCTTTATCCATGTCAATACTGAACCCACAATACCACTTGCTCTAATCATAAAGGTTCTGCCGCACCGAGACCTTGAGACATCGGAGCATAAGTGGGCCATTCGGCCCATCCAGTCTTCTCCGCCATTTGATCATCGCTTATCTATCTTTCCCTCTCAACCCCACTCTCCTGCCCTCTCCCCGTATTCTTTGACGCCCTTACCACTCAAGATCTCTGCTTTAAAAAATGACCGAATGACTTGTCCTCCACCACTGTCTGTGGCAATGAATTGTTACACTGATTCACCACCCTCTCGCCAAAGAAATTCCTTCCCATCTCCATTCTAACGGTACGTCCTTTTATTCCGAGACTGTGCCCTGTAGTTCCACGTTATACCGGTCGGTACAAGACACTGGTGAGGCCGTGCTTAGGGTATTTGTTTGAAGGAGGGTCTCGGCCTGAAATGTCACCTTTTCCTCTTTTCCAGGGATGCTGCCTGGCCCACTGAGTTACTCCAGTTTTTTGTGTCCATCTTTAGAGTATTGTGTTCAGTTTTGGTCACGAGAACAGCTGGTTGTTTTTTTAAGTTTCCGCCACTCCAAAGAAAATTGAAGGTGGACGCAAAATGCTGGAGTAACTCAGCGGGTCAGGCAGCATCTCTGGAGAGAAGGAATGGGTGACGTTTCGGGTCGAGACCCGAAACATCACCCATTCCTTCTCTCCAGAGATACTGCCTGACCTGCTGTTTTTTTGTTGTTTGTTTAATTTAAATTTTTTTATTGTCAGTTAAATTATTTTAATAACATTTGTATACACAGACAATAAGGATGTCTATGTAGGGAAATAACTGCAGATGCTGGTACAAATCGAAGGTATCACAAAATCACAAAAACAACATCCTTCCTTTGTCCCGCCCACCTGACATCAGTCTGAAGAAGGGTCTCGACCCGAAACGTCACCCATTCCTTCTCTCCTGAGATGCTGCCTGACCCGCTGAGTTATTCCAGCATTTTGTGAAATAAATACCTTCGGTTTGTACCAGCACCTGCAGTTATTTTCTTACACAAAATGCTGGAGTAACTCAGCGGGTCAGGCAGCATCTAGGAGAGGGGGAATGGGTGACGTTTCGGGTCGAGACCCTTCTTCGGATGGGGGAGGAAACCGGAGCACCCGGAGGAAATCCACGTGGTCACAGTGGGAACGTGCAAACTCCACATGCATCTGGGCGGTCACGGTGGTGCAGCGGTAGAGCTGCTGCCTTACAGCGAATGCAGCGCCGGAGACTCGGGTTCCATCCCGACTACGGGTGCTGTCTGTACGGAGTTTGTACGTTCTCCCCGTGACCTTGAGTGGGTTTTCTCCGAGATCTTCAGTCTCCTCCCACACTCCAAAGACGAGCAGGTTTGTAGGTTAATTGGCTTGGTAAATGTAAAATTCCCTAGTGGGTGTAGGATAGTGTTAGTGTGCGGGGATCGCTGGTCGGCGCGGACCCGGTGGGCCGAAGGGCCTGTTTCTGCGCTGTATTTCTAAACACCCATGGTCAAGATTGAACTGGGGTCTCTGCCCGCTGCAACCTCACAGAGTAAGCAGTATATGTAAAGTAATGATAAATACAACAATAAATACAATGACAGAGGAAAACCACAAAATGGTGCAAGATCGTAGCATATAAAAAATTACAGTACAATATCGAACTCAACTACCTCTTCCGGCAGCTCGTTCCATACAGCCATCACCCTTTGTGTGAAAAAGTTACCCCTCAGATTCCTATTAAACCTTTCCCCCTTCAGCTTAAACCCATGTCCTCTGGTCCTCGATTCCCCTACTCTGGGCAAGAGACTCTGTGCATTTACCCAATCTTTTCCTCTCATGATGTTACACAGATGTTTTGCAGGAATACAGAGTCTTGAAGGCAAGTAGACAATAGGCAATAGACAATAGGTGCAGGAGGAGGCCATTCGGCCCTTCGAGCCAGCACCATTCAATGTGATCATGGCTGATCATTCTCAATCAGTACCCCGTTCCTGCCTTCTCCCCATACCCCCTGACTCCGCTATCCTTAAGAGCTCTATCCAGCTCTCTCTTGAATGCATTCAGAGAATTGGCCCCCACTGCCTTCTGAGGCAGAGAATTCCACACATTCACAACTCTCTGACTGAAAAAGTTTTTCCTCATCTCAGTTATATATGGCCTACCCCTTATTCTTAAACTGTGGCCCCTTATTCTGGACTCCCCCAACATTGGGAACATATTTCCTGCCTCTAACGTGTCCAACCCCTTAATAATCTTATACGTTTCGATAAGATCTCCTCTTATCCTTCTAAATTCCAGTGTATACAAGCCTAGTCGCTCCAGTCTTTCAAAATATGACAGTCCCGCCATTCCGGGAATTATCGCAGAGTTGCATTTGTTGTTTTTGAGTCATCTGATTCACAGAAAATTAGAAATATGGACGAGGGCAGGATCTGATCCATCTGTGGTTAGGGTTGCCAACTTTCTCTCGTCAAATAAGGGACAAGGTGATCTCACCCAGCCAGCGGCCACGTGATCCCGTTCCACCAATGGCGGCCGCCCGGGCCGGGAGGCGGGTTGTTAGGCGGCCTCCGGGCCCGCACTGTCTGGGCCTACAGCGGCCCCCGAGCCAACAGCGTCTGGGCCTACAGCATCCGGGCCTAAAGTGTCCGGGCCTACAGAGTCCAATCCTACTGCGCCCCCCCGGACCTAATACAGGGCAAGGGCGGTCCCATATGGGACAAACCAATTTCACCCAATATATGGGATGTCTCAGCTAATACAGGACAGTTGGCAACCCTATCTGTGGGAGACCTTTGACAGTGAAATGAGGAGTGATCTTATAGAGGTGTACAAAATCATGAGACACACAGTCTCTTGCCCAGAGTACAGGAATCGAGAACCAGAGGACATAGGTTTAAGGAAAGGGGTGGGTGGGAGGAGGGGGAAGATTTAATAGGAACCTGAAAGGAAACTTTTTCACACAAAAGGGTGGTGGGGTGTCTTTTTTTGTGTCCCTCAATTTCCGTCTCTCCATTTTTCATCAAGTCCCTAACCTTCTGCCTTCCCATCCCAAACCTCTCCCGACTTCTCAGCTGTGAGGTGAAACTAGGGTTGCCAACTTCCTCACTCCCAAATAAGGGACAAAGGGTGACGTCACCACCCCCGCGCTCCACCTGACCTTGCCCAGCCAGCGGCCACGAGCTCCCGCTCCAACCCTACTAGCACGGGACAAGGGTGGTCGCCGTAAGGGACAAACCAATTTAGCCCAAAATACGGGATGTCCCGGCTGATATGGGACAGTTGGCAACCCTATTCCCATCCCAAACCTCTCCCAACTTCTCAGCTGTGTGGTGAAACTGATGAAAATGAAATATTCCTCCCCCCTCCCCACTCCGATGCATTTTCCCTTGTTAACCAGTCTCTCTGAATGACTTGAGTTATTGCAAAACCAGTTTTGCCTGCAATTGCAAAACCAGTGTGTGGGGTGGTGGGGGGGGGGAGGTGGAAGAGCATTGGCACAGTTCCATGCCAACGCCTACTAATTCCAAGCCAGGGCTGTCCAGCTCAGTTATTTTCCATTTATGGAAACAGGCAAGGGTGCGGTTCGAGGGGGCGAGGGTGTGTAAGAAGGTTTCGAGGATGTTGCCAGGACTTGAAGGCCTGAGCCTTGTATATTTGTACATTTAGTTTAGAGATATAGCGCGGAAACAGGCCCTCTTGGCCCACCGGGTCCGCGCCGACCAGCGATCCCCGCACACTAACACTATCCTACACACACTAGGGACAATTTACACTTACACCAATTCAATTAACCTGCACGTCCTTGGAGTGTGGGAGGAAAGCGAAGATCTCGGGAAAAACCCACGCAGATTTTTAGATTTAGATTTAGAGATACAGCGCAGAAACAGGCCCTTCGGCCCACCGGGTCCGTGCCGCCCAGCGATCCCCGCACATTAACACTATCCTACACCCACTAGGGACAATTTTTACATTTGCCCAGCCAATTAACCTACAAACCTGTACGTCTTTGGAGTGTGGGAGGAAACCGAAGATCTCGGGAAAAACCCACGCAGGTCACGGGGAGAACGTACAAACTCCGTACAGACAGCGCCCGCAGTCGGGATGGAACCCGGGTCTCCGGCGCTGCATTCGCTGTAAGGCGGCAACTCTACCATCTTTTGATCGTCTGAAGCCCTTCAATGAGATCACTCCTTAAACTCACCACTCCGCTACTCAACCTCCTGCGCTCCAAGGAATATAATCCTAGTCTGTCCAACCTCTCCCTATAGACCAAGTCTCCCCATTTAGATTAACACACGGGCGACATGGTGGCGCGGCGGTAGAGTTGCTGCCGTACATCGAATGCAGCGCCGGAGACCCGGGTTGCATCCCGACTACGTGTGCTTGTCTGTACGGAGTTTGCACGTTCTCCCCATGACCTGCGTGGGTTTCCTCTGACTCCTGGCACACACAGAAGGCAGGGGTGAAGTGCGGGTGGTCAGTGAGGCGCGGATGAAGCTGGTCCCGTGGTTAAACCGCTGGAGCGCGTTTCCTCAGGCCGCCGCTGAACATCGAGTAAGCCAGAGGCAGCCGTTCAAAGCCAGTGGGCCCTAGTTCCACTTTCAGGAGCTGACAGGAAATGGCTCAATGCAGTGTCAGAGTATAACCGGGGCAAGCAGAGAACCAGACTATGATACGTTGCTTGTGCAGCTTACAGCCCAGCGGTATGTATGGACTCACAGCGTGGAAACAGGCCCTTCGGCCCAACTCGCCCACACCGGCCAACAATGTCCCAGCTACACTAGTCCCACCTGCCTGCGCTTGGTCCATATCCCTCCAAACCTGTCCTATCCATGTACCTGTCCAACTGTTTCCTAAACGATGGGATAGTCCCAGCCTCAACTACCTCCTCTGGCAGCTCGTTCCATACACCCACCACCCTCTGTGTGAAAAAGTTACCCCTCGGATTCCTATTAAATCTTTTCCCCTTCACCTTGAACCTATGTCCTCGATTCCCCTACTCTGGGCAAGAGACTCTGCGTCTACCCGATCTATTCCTCTCGTGATTTTGTACACCTCTATAAGATCTCCCCTCATCCTCCTGCGCTCCATGGAATAGAGACCCAGCCTGCTCAACCTCTCCCTGTAGCTCACACCCTCTAGTCCTGGCAACATCCTCGTAAATCCTTTTTGAACCCTTTCAAGAATATTGACTTCTCTAACTTCAAGCAACCCTTGCATTCCCCTCTCTCTCTCCGTCCCCTCCCCCACCCAAGTTGTTGCACCAGTTTCTCTGTCGTCCTGTTGAGTCTCGTTGTCTGTAACTCGTTTTCAACTAGTCCACAGCTAATAATGTCCTGTTTCCTTTATCATCGTCACTTTTTTGCATATCTTTCATTTATTTGTCCTGTATTTTTCCGTCTCCCCTGACTCTCAGTCTGAGGAAGGGTCCCGACTCGAAATGTCACCTATTCCTTTTCTTCAGAGATGCTGCCTGACCCGCTGAGTTATTCCAGCTTTTTGTGTCTTACCTTCGGTTTAAACCTGCGTCTGCAATTCCTTCCTACACAAAATTTATCAGTGCCATCTAAAAGACAAACAACAAGCAGCGAAATAGAGTCAAGGAGTTAGTTTAGGAAAAAAAACTGCAGATGCTGGTATAAATCGAAGGTAGACACAAAATGCTGAAGTAACTCAGCGGGTCAAGCAGCATCTCGGGAGAGAAGGAATGGGTGACGTTTCGGGTCGAGACCCTTCTTCAGACTGATGAAGGGTCTCGACCCGAAACGTCACCCATTCCTTCTCTCCAGAGATGCTGCCTGACCCGCTGAGTTACTCCAGCATTTTGTGTCTGCCAAGGAGTTAGTTTACTTTACTTTACTTTATTTTAGTTTGTTTTTGCCACGTGTACAGTGAAATACTTTTTGTTTGCAAGAAACAAGCAGCAAAATACAGTAGTTAGTTTACGTTAGTTTTGTTTAGTTTAGTTTAGAGATACAGCAAGGAAACAGGTTCACCGAGTCCGCACCGACCAGCGATCTCTGGTTGACTCTCGTTCTAGACTACACACGAGTGACAATAATAATACAGAAGCAAAATGAGGCGGCACGGTGGCGCAGCGGTAGAGTTGCTGCCTTACAGCGAATGCAGCGCCTGAGACTCAGGTTCGATCCTGACTATGGGCGCCGTCTGTACGGAGTTTGTACGTTCTCCCCAGGTTTGTAGGTAAATTGACTGGGTAAAATGTCAAAATTGGCCCTAGTGTGTGCAGGATAGTGTTAATGTGCGGGGATCGTTGGGCAGCGCAGACTCGGTGGGCCGAAGGGCCTGTTTCCGCGCTGTATCTCTAAAAAAAAAATCTAAATCTAAAATCTTAAAGGAGTTAGTTTGGTTTAGTTTAGTACAGTATATTATTGTCACGCGTACCGATATACAGAATTCTGGTTGTTTATTCACAAAATGCTGGAGTAACTCAGCAGGTCAGGCAGCATCTATTGTTTATATCTAGGTTGTTTATTTGTTGGTTTTATTGGTTCGGATATTCTGTGGCTCCCGTTTTTATAAACAATATGGACAATAGGTGCATGTGGAGGCCATTCGGCCCTTCGAGCCAGCACTGCCATTGAATGTGATCATCCACAATCAGTACCCCGTTCCTGCCCTCTCCCCATACCCCCTGACTCCGCTATCATTAAGAGCTCTAACTATCTCTTGAAAGCATCCAGAGAATTGGCCTCCACTGCCTTCTGAGGCAGAGAGTTTGTAGTGTTATCATATCATATCATATCATATATATACAGCCGGAAACAGGCCTTTTCGGCCCTCCAAGTCCGTGCCGCCCAGCGATCCCCGTACATTACACTATCCTACACCCACTAGGGACAATTTTTACATTTACCCAGCCAATTAACCTGCATACCTGTACGTCTTTGGAGTGTGGGAAGAAACCGAAGATCTCGGAGAAAACCCACGCAGGTCACGGGGAGAACGTACAAACTCCTTACAGTGCAGCACCCGTAGTCAGGATCGAACCTGAGTCTCCGGCGCTGCATTCGCTGTAAAGCAGCAACTCTACCGCTGCGCTACCGTGCCGTTGACTGTATAATAACAGAAGCCTTACACCTGGATAATGATCCAAAGACTTTATTAACCACATAGCAAGCACGACCTCACGTCTGCACGTTCCACTTACACTAACCCGAATCACCTAAAGAGGCGTATCTACAAAAGCATGACACATAACATGAGTGAGGCCATTACACTAATCAGAACCAGGGGCCACACACAGTTTAAGAATAAGGGGTAGACCATTTAGAATGGAGATGAGGAAAAACTTTTTCAGTCAGAGAGTGGTAAATCTGTGGAATTCTCTGCCTCAGAAGGCAGTGGAGGCCAATTCTCTGAATGCATTCAAGAGAGAGCTAGATAGAGCTCTTAAGGATAGCGGAGTCAGGGGGTATGGGGAGAAGGCAGGAACGGGGTACTGATTGAGAATGATCAGCCATGATCACATTGAATGGCGGTGCTGGCTCGAAGGGCCGAATGGCCTCCTCCTGCACCTATTGTCTATTGTCTATCTTCATTAAATTCCATTTGCCATTCCTCATCTCCGTTCTAAATGGTCTACCCCTTATTCTTAAACTGTGTGTGGCCCCTGGTTCTGGACTCCCCCAACATCGGGAACATGTTTCCTGCCTCTAACGTGTCCAACCCCTTAATAATCTTATATGTTTCAATAAGATCCCCTCTCATCCGTCTAAATTCCAGCGTATACAAGCCCAGTCGCTCCAGTCTTTCAACGTTCGACAGTCCGGCCATTCCGGGGATTAACCTGGTGAACCTACGCTGCACTCCGTCAGTAGCGAGGCTCCCGTCTTCTGCGTGCGACGTGGCGGTTGGTGGCGCCGCGGCTCGTGTTGCATCAGCCGCTGGGAATATTGTACAGGAGTGGCACGTTTCCCAGCGGCTGGCGCGGCTGTGGGTTCTCCTCATCCGCTGGCGCTGTTGCGTGCTCGTGGGTCCGGGTTGTCTACGTGGGGGTGGGCACTGCGCTGGCGGTTTGTCGGGTGGTATTGGCGGAGGTGCAGCGTGGCGGCACGTTGGGATCTCAGTGACGTTCAGGGGACACACAAAACGCTGGAGTAACTCAGCGGGTCTGGCAGCAACTCTGGAGAGAAGGAATGGGTGGCACGGTGGCGCAGCGGTAGAGTTGCTGCCTTACAGCGAATGCAGCGCCGGAGACTCAGGTTCGATCCTGACTTCGGGCGCCGTCTGTACGGAGTTTGTACGTTCTCCCCGTGACCTGCGTGGGTTTTCTCCGAGACCTTCGGTTTCCCCCCACACTCCAAAGACGTACAGGTATGTAGGTTAGTTGACTGGGTAATATGTAAAAATTGTCCCTAGTGTGTTTAGGATGTGCGGGGATCGCTGGGCGGCGCGGACTCGGTGGGCCGAAGGGCCTGTTTCCACGCTGTATCTCTAAATCTAAATCTAAATCTGAATGGGCGACGTTTCGGGTCGAGACCCTTCTTCAGACTCGACCCGAAACGTCACCCATTCCTTCTCTCCAGAGATGCTGCCTGACCCGCTGAGTTACTCCAGCATTTTGTGTCTCCCTTCGATTTAAACCAGCATCTGCAGTTTTTTTCCTACACATGTTGTTCAGGGGATGTGTCTGTGCTTGACTATTGTAGGGTGTGTGTGGATTCGAGCTGCAATGTCCTTGAGATAGATTGCGAATTGAGTATGTTTTTGGCGGCGTTGTGGTGGGCCGTGGATGGGGACGGATCGTTTCGCAGGGTTTGGCCGTTGACTTTTTAATAGACAATAGGTGCAGGAGGAGGTCATTCGGCCCTTTGAGACAGCACCACCATTCAATGTGATCATGGCTGATCATTCTCAATCAGTACCCGGTTCCTGCCTTCTCCCCATACCCCCTGACTCCGCTATCCTTAAGGCTCTCTCTAGCTCTCTTTTGAATGCATTCAGAGAATTGGCCTCCACTGCCTTCTGAGCCAGAGAATTCCGCAGATTTACAACTCTCTGAGTGAAAAAGTTTTTCCTCATCTCCGCTCTAAATGACCGACCCCTTATTCTTAAACTGTGGCCCCTGGTTCTGGACTCCCCAAACATTGGGAACATTTTTCCTGCCTCTAACGTGTCCAAACTCTTAATAATCTTATATGTTTCAATAAGATCCCCTCTCATCCTTCTAAATTTCAGCGTATACAAGCCCAGTCGCTCCAGTCTTTCAACATACGACAGTCCCGCCATTCCGGGAATTAACCTAGTGAACCTACGCTGCACGCCCTCAATAGCAAGAATGTCCTTCCTCAAATTTGGAGACCAAAACTGCACACAATACTCCAGGTGTGGTCTCACTAGGGCCCTGTACAACTGCAGAAGGACCTCTTTGCTCCTATACTCAACTCCTCTTGTCATGAAGGCCAACATGCCATTAGCTTTCTTCATTGCCTGCTTTACCTGCATGCTTACTTTTTGATAGAGAGTGTGGGTGGGTTGTGTTTCAGTGAGATGAGTGTATTTTTGCTTTTTTGTGTGGACTGGCAGGGCCCGCTGCTTGTTCATTGGTTTGTGATCCAGCCCACAGTGGCAAGGAGATACCCCTGCCCTCGGTAAAAGACTGCATTTGTCTATTCTCCACACGGGTTATCACAAAACAAAATTAAATTGGAACAAAAGAAAGTGAAAATTCATTTTTAAAAAAAAGAGGTTTTGAGACTGAACAATAACGCCAGTAATCCTGAAAGCCGCAGGAAGAGTAGAATATCAGTATGTGTTGTTTTGATCGTGATTTCTATCCTACGCTTCCAAACCAGTAACCGTTTTCAGTCAAGATTGAGAGGAGAATCAATAGATCATACTCATTTCTGTTTTGTCTCAGCTTCTTTCAATGTTTTTGTTTGTAAACGTAGACGAGAGTTCACTTTTGGGTAAGGTTGCCAACTGTCCCGTATTAGCCGGGACATCCCGTATTTTGGGCTAAATTGGTTTGTCCTGTATGGGACCGCCCTTGTCCCGTATTTGCTGCTGTCAGCCGCTGCGCTGTAGGCCCGGACACTGTAGGCCCAGACACTGCAGGCCCGGACACTGTAGGCCCGGACAGTGTAGGCCCGGACACTGTAGGCCCAGACACTGCAGGCCCGGACACTGTAGGCCCGGACAGTGTAGGCCCGGACACTGTAGGCCCAGACACTGCAGGCCCGGACTGTGTAGACCGGGACAGTGTAGGCCCGGACACTGTAGGCTGGACACAGTAGGCCAGGGGGTCGTTGTAGGCCCGGACACTGTAGGTCCGGACACTGTAGGCCTGGACACAGTAGGCCAGGGGGTCGCTGTAGGCCCGGACACTGTAGGTCCGGACGCTGTAGGCCCGGACGCTGAAGGCCTGGACACAGTAGGCCAGGGGGTCGCTGTAGGCCCGGAAGCTGTAGGCCTGGTGGCCGCTGTAGGCCCGGACGCTGTAGGCCTGGGGGCCACTGTAGGCTGACGGAGTGTGTTCGGGGAGTGGGGCCAAGTGTATTCGCCTGACGGAGGTTGCGTAGCAACCCGCCTCCCGGCCCGGGCGGCCGCCATTGGTGGAGCGGGAGCACGTGGCCGCTGGCTGGGTGCGGTCACGTGGGGGCGCGGGGCGGTGACGTCACCTTGTCCTGTATTTGGGAGCGAGATAGTTGGCGACCTCTACATGTTTAATCCCTTTGCTCACCCCAATATTTTTAAACTGGGTCATGTTATATATGTCCCAAAGATAGACACAAAATGCTGGAGTAACTCAGCGGGTCAGGGAGCATTTCTGGAGAACGTGGACAGGTGACGATTCGTGGTCAGGAACCCGTCTTCAGATTCTTGAGTCGACCCGAAACAAACAAAAAAAAAAACTACTGAAGTAACTCAGCAGATCAGGCCCGAGTTACGTTTCTGGTCGGAACCCTAAAGGTCACCAAGTCATGGAAATGGGATAGAACTAGTGTACTATCGCTGGTTGGCGTGGACTCGGGAGTGGGGGGTGGGGGGGGAAGGGCCTATCGCTCTGGGTGTATCGCTCAACTATCGCTTAACAACAATATTCCCAATGTTGGGGGAGTCCAAAACCAGGGGCCACACAGTCTTTAAGAATAAAGGGGAGGCCATTTAAAACTGAGGTGAGAAAAAACATTTTCACCCAGAGAGTTGTGAATTTGTGGAATTCTCTGCCACAGAGGGCAGTGGAGGCCGATTCATATCATATCATATCATATCATATATATACAGCCGGAAACAGGCCTTTTCGGCCCACCAAGTCCGTGCCGCCCAACGATCTCCGTACATTAACACTATCCTACACCCACTAGGGACAATTGTTACATTTTATTCACTGGATGGATTCAAGAGAGAGTTAGATAGAGCTCTAGGGGCTAGCGGAATCAAGGGATATGGGGAGAAGGCAGGCACGGGTTACTGATTGTGGATGATCAGCCATGATCGCGATGAATGGCGGTGCGTACAGGCTCGAAGGGCCGAATGGCCTACACCTATTTTCTATGTTTCTAAGCAAAGGCTTCTCACCCCACTTTGCCATCAGTCTGAAGGCTCTTGACCTGAAATCACCTCAGATGCTGAGCCACTAAGTTCCTCCTGCACTTTTGTTTCTTGTTCGTTTAGTCATTAGCAAACTGCAGTAAGTAGGACATAACATTTCCTTTCCGCCTACCTCAGAAGCGTTTTAGTTGCTTTGCTGAGTTTGCGATGGAGCTTGCAATAAAAGTTCAAGATATTAAGGATCAAAATGATTCAAATCTTGACCGGCATTGATGTGGTTTTTGCACTTCTGAAGTGTCGGATTTGATTCTGAGAAGAGACTTTCAGCGGAGAGGTTCGACAGCGGAGAATGCAAGCAGGAGGCAAGTGGTAGTGGGCGACACAGTGGTAGAGTTGCTGCCTCACAGCGCCAGAGACACCAGGAAGGTTGTACAGCTAAATAAACGTTTCCAATCGATTCAGCTCCATGCATTACGTCAACCAGACTAGTTTCCGGCAGGTTAAATGTTCCCAATGTTGGGGGAGTCCAGAACCAGGGGCCACACAGTCTAAGAATAAAGGGGAGGCCATTTAAAACTGAGGTGAGAAGCAACTTTTTCATCCAGAGAGTTGTGAGTTTGTGGAATTCGCTGCCTCAGAAGGCAGTGGAGGCCAATTCACTGGATGAATTTAAAAGAGAGTTAGAGGGAGCTCTAGGGGCTAGGAGAAACTTTTTCACCCAGAGAGTTGTGAGTTTGTGGAATTCGCTGCCACAGAAGGCAGTGGAGGCCAATTCACTGGATGAATTTAAAAGAGAGTTAGATAGAGCTCTAGGGGCTAGCGGAATCAAGGGATGTGGGGAGAAGGCAGGCACGGGTTACTGACTGTGGACGATCAGCCATGATCACAATGAATGGGCTGGCTCGAAGGGCCGAATGGCCTCCTCCTGCACCTATTTTCTGTGTTTCTATGTTATTTTTGAAGGTCTCCTGAAATAAAGGCAAATGAATGTCACAATGCTGTTGAGACTTTAGAGATACAGCGAGGAAACAGGCCCTCTGGTCCTCCGAGTCCACGCCAACCAGCGATCACCCCACACACTCGCTCTATCCTACGCACTAAGGACAATTTACACTTTTACTGAAGCCAAATTTCCCAAAGTAGGGGAATCAAGAATCCAGAGTTGAAACACAGGACTGCAGAATGATGGACACAAAGTGCTGGAGTAACTCAGCGGGTTAGGCAGCATCTCTGGACAAATAGGATAGGTGACGTTTCGGGTTGGAACCCTTCTTCGGACATCAGTTATTCCAACCAGGGGACATTGGTTTACGGTGAAGGTGGAAAAGATTAGGAACCTGAGGGGCAACCTTTTTCACACAGGACGTGGTGGGTGGATGGAACGAGCTGCCAGAGGAGGCAGTTGAGGCTGGTACTATCACAACATTTTAAATGACATTTGGACAGGTACATGGATAGGGGACGCGGGCAGGTGGGCCGAGCGTAGATGGGTCATCTTGATCAGCATGGGCAAGTTGGGCTGCAGGGTCTGTATTTCCGTGCTGTATGACTATATTTTAAAGGTATTGAAGGCCGCGGGTGTTTTGATCTGGTTTCTGTCAGTGTGGTATCGGAAGCTGTATGATATCAGTCTGTTTAAGTGAGAGGTGCAGTGTGAAGATTGTTTTTAAGATGGTTTCTCTGCTTGCTGTGCGGTTCACTAGCGAGGTGCTAACCACATTGTTCACAGAGTCGTACATCGCACCACTTCGGCCTACTTACACCCAACACTTGTCCTGCAGCTGGGGTTGCTCACTCCCAAATAAGGGACAAAGGGTGACGTCACCGTCCCGCGCCCCACGTGACCTCACCCAGCCAACGGCCACGTGCTTCCACTCCACCAATGGCGGCCGGGAGGCGGGTTGCTATGCAACCTCCGTTTGGCGGCGCCCGGGCCTACACTGTCTGGGACTACAGCGGCCCCCAAGCTAGTGTCCAGGCCTACAGTGTCCAGGCCTACACTGTCCTGGCCTACACTGTCCTGGCCTACACTGTCCGGGCCTACAGTGTCTGGGCCTACACTGTCCGGGCCTACAACGCCGTCTGGGCCTACAGTGTACGGGCCTACCAGCGTTCAGGCCTACAGTGTCTGGACCTATAGTGTCCAGGGTTACAGCGCCCCCCCGGTAACCCTACTAATGCGGGACAAGGGCGGTCCCGTACGGGACAAACCAATTTAGCCCAAAATACAGGATGTCCCGGCTAATACGGGACAGTTGGCAACCCTAGTTCCAACCCAAAATGTCGCCTATCCATGTTCTCCAGGGTTGCTGCCTGACCCGCTGAATTGCTCCAGCACTTTGGGTCCTTTTTTGTAACCCAGCATCTGCAGTTCCTTGCTTCGACATTTGTCTTGTAAGATGGCCGCTTCCTTTCACAATGTAAGTGGGCAGCTAAGATTTTGCTTTCAAAGTGGCTTTGAACCAGGGTTGCCAACGGTCCCGTGTTAGCCGGGACATCCCGTATTTTGGTGGATACGGCCGCCATTGGTGGAGCGGGAGCACGTGGCCGCTGGCTAGGTGAGGTCACGTGGGGCGTGGGGCGTGGGGCGGTGAAGTCAACCATTGTCCCTTATTTGGGAGTGAGGACGTTGGCAGCCCTGCCTTGAACTCACGAACCTCACGATCTTTCAACTGCCCTTGACTGGAATAAACACTCCTCCTAACTGTGGGAACGCTAGGAACTGCAGATGCTGCATTCCTGCGTAGAACAGAGAGAGTGCTGGAGTGACCAAGCTGGCTCAGGCTGCATCGCTGGAGGACATAGGAGAGGCAATGTTTAATGCCTGGACCCTTCTTCAGACTCCTGTCTGTGGGTGGGGTTTGTACACTTTCCCTGTGACCTTGTGGGTTTCTCCCAGGTGCTCAGGTTTCTGCCCACATCCTAATGACGTGCAGGTTAACAGTTAGTTGGCTAACACACACACACACACACACCCACCTTACTCACTGTCGTCCCTTTGGTGCTAATGGAAGAAGTTTCATTGAAATCGGTGTTATATTTTTAAAGCTATTCACATTTTAAAGTTTAAATCTATCTCCTATAGAGGGAGGGGAGGGGGAAGGGGAGGGGGGGAGAGGGAGGGGGAGAGGAGAGGGTGCTGCACCAATGCAGGAGAGGTTTGGGCCCAATGGGTATATATACACACATGCACACACATGCACACATATATATATACATGTGTAGGAAGGATCTGCAGATGCTGGTTTACACCGAAGATAGACACAAATGTTGGGAAGGAAAATAACTGCAGATGCTGGTTCAAATGGAAGGTAGACACAAAATGCTGGAGTAACTCAGCGGGTCAATAGACAATATTGAGAATGATCAGCCATGATTACATTGAATGGCGGTGCTGGCTCGAAGGGCCGATTGGCTTCCTCCTGCACCTATTGTCTATTGAAATATTTGGCGGAATTCCTCCAATTTGTGCTGGGCCTCACTCTGACAATGGAGGAGGCCCAAGACAGAAAGATCAGGAATGGGAAAGGGAGTTCAAATTAAGGCTTCTGCACTGCCATTTTCGCAAACTCCAAACATTTATCTTAACACTCTTTTTTGGTGAGGCTAATAAACTTTCCACAAGCAGAAATGTGAAGTGTTATGAGTGGTTGAAACGTCAGCCCCGAAGTCGTAACACAGCTGTGATGGTCAGGACAGGTCATCTGTGTCTCTTCCCAGCTTGGGTCAACCACAAACACGTAGCTCGGTCATAGAAAAGGTAGAAAATAAAGATTCTACGTCTTGTATTGACTTCTCCGCCTCTCCCTCATGCTAGTTTATACCAAAGATGGATACGGACAATAGACAATAGGTGCAGGAGGAGGCCTTTCGGCCCTTCGAGCCAGCACCGCCATTCAATGTGATCATGGCTGATCATTCTCAATCAGTACCCCGTTCCTGCCCTCTCCCCATACCCCCTGACTCCGCTATCCTTAAGAGCTCTATCTAGCTCTCTCTTGAATGCATTCAGAGAATTGGCCTCCACTGCCTTTTGAGGCAGAGAATTCCACAAATTCACAACTCTGACTGAAAATGTTTTTCCTCATCTCAGTTCTAAATGGCCGACCCCTTATTCTTAAACTGTGGCCCCTGGTTCTGGACTCCCCCAACATTGGGAACATGTCAGGCAGCGGGTCAGGCAGCATCTCAGGAGAGACGGAATGGGTGACGTTTCGGATTTAACTTCAGATAGTTGCTCTGTCCCTCTCTTTCCCCTCCCCCTTAAAGACACTTGGACTGGTACATGGATAGGAAAGGTTGAGAGAGATATGGGCCAAACGCAGGCAGGTGGGACTAGTGTAGACGGGGCATCTTGGTTGGCATGGGCAAGTTGGGCCGAAGGGCCAGTTTCTGAGCTGCATGACTCGATGTCTACGACTGTGCTCTGCTTTGAGAGCCGTCCAGCCGTATTGACAGATAATCTATAAATAATAATTGATCTTTAAAAGCAGATCGTGCTGCTGACAGTCACTTCCCCACTGAAAGCATGCTATGATTTTCACTCTCAAAAACCGTCACCGTGAACCTGACAGAACCACAACCACCACACGCTTGTGTGCCTCTCAGCTAAAAAAAGTGTTAAGATAAATGTTTGGAGTTTGCAGTGCAGAAGCCTTCATTGTAACTCCCCCTCCCATTCCTGACCTTTCTCTTCTGGGTAGGGTTGCCAACTGTCCCGTATTAGCCGGGACATCCCGTATTTTGGGCTAAATTGTTTTTTAAAAGATTTTTTTTAGATTTAGAGATACAGCGCAAAAACAGGCCCTTCGGCCCACCAGGTCCGCGCCGCCCAGCGGTCCCCGCACACTAACACTATCCTACACACACTAGGGACAATTTTTACATTTGCCCAGCCAATTAACCTACATACCTGTACGTCCTTGGAGTGTGGGAGGAAACCGAAGATCTCGTAGAAAACCCACGCAAGTCACGGGGAGAACGTACAAACTCCGTACAGACGGCGCCCGTAGTCAGGATGGAACCTTGAGTCTCCGGCGCTGCATTCGCTGTAAGGCGGCAACTCTACCGCTGCGCCACCGTGCCACCCAATGGCGGCCGCCCGGACCTACACTGTCCGGAAGGTAAGTCCCATAAGGGACCGCCCTTGTCCCGTATTAGGCCCGGGGGGGCGCTGTAGGCCCGGACACTGCAGGCCCGGACGCTGCAGGCCTGGACGCTGCAGGCCCGGACACTGCAGGCCCAGACACTGTAGGCCTGGACACTGCAGGCCCGGACACTGTAGGCCTGGACACTGTAGGCCTGGACACTGCAGGCCCAGACACTGTAGGCCTGGACACTGCAGGCCCAGACACTGTAGGCCCGGACACTGTAGGCCTGGACACTGCAGGCCCGGACACTGCAGGCCCGGACACTGCAGGCCCGGACACTGTAAGTCCGGACATTGTAGCAGGAAAGAAACTGCAGATGCTGGTTAAAATCTGTGTCCACCTTCCGGACAGTGTAGGTCCGGGCGGCCGCCATTGGTGGAGCAGGAGCACGTGGCCACTGGCTGGGTGAGGTCACGTGGGGTGCGTGACGTCACCTTGTCCCTTATATGGGAGTGAGATAGTTGGCAACCCTAGTCCTCCTCCACTGTCAGAGTGAAGCCCAGCGCAAATTGGAGGAACAGCACCTCATATTTCGCTTGGGCAGCTTACTGCCCAGCAGTACGAACATTGACTTCTCTAACTCCAAGTAACCCCTTGCTTTCCCTCTCTCTCCCTCCCTCCCCCTTCTCCGACCAGTCTTACTGTCACCGACTAAATTTTATCTGTTTGTTTTGTTGTCACCTTCTCCCAGCTAACGATGACCTATTCTACATTTTCCTTGATCTCAATTCCCTTTGTCTTGTTTTCATGCCATACACTTCCTTATCGATGTATCTCCCTCTCCCCCTGACATCAGTCTGAAGAAGGGTCTCGACACGAAACGTCACCCGTTCCTTCTCTCCAGAGATGCTGCCTGACCCGCTGAGTTACTCCAACACTTTGTGTCTGTCTTCATTTTAAACTAGCATCTGCTGTTTGTTCCCTCCTACACAGCATTACTTTTGAGATGAGTCGTGAGGGTTGGGTTACACTAATTTCTGAACTAGTGGCGTTCATCAGCCTGCTTCCGACAAAGCCGCACAATGGATGTCACGTTTTGGGGAAAGTACCTCTCATCTTCTCATGCGGGTCCAAAGACGAGAGGGGAACGATTTAACAGGAACCCAAGGGGCAACATTTTCACACAGAGGGTGCTGGGTTTATGAATTGAGCTACCAGAGGAGGCACTTGAGGTAGAGTCAAACCAATTTAGCCCAAAATACGGGATGTCCGGGCTAATACGGGGCAGTTGACAACCCCAGTGTTAGAAGGATGAGAGGAGATCTTATCGAAGCGTATAAGATTATTAAGGGGTTGGACACGTTAGAGGCAGGAAACATGTTCCCAATGTTGGGGGAGTCCAGAACCAGGGGCCCACACAGTTTAAGAATAAGGGGTCGGCCATTTAGAACTGAGATGAGGAAAAACTTTTTCAGTCAGAGAGTTGTGAATCTGGGGAATTCTCTGCCTCAGAAGGCAGTGGAGGCCAATTCTCTGAATGCATTCGAGAGAGAGCTAGATAGAGCTCTTAAGGATAGCGGAGTCAGGGGGTATGGGGAGAAGGCAGGAACGGGGTACTGATTGAGAATGATCAGCCATGATCACATTGAATGGCGGTGCTGGTTCGAAGGGCCGATTGGCCTCCTCCTGCACCTATTGTCTATTGAAATATGAGGTGCTGTTCCTCCAATTTGCACTGGGCCTCACTCTGACAATGCCTAGGACAGAAAGATCAGGAATGGGAGGGGGAGTTCAAATTAAGGCTTCTGCACTGCCATTTTCGCAAACTCCAAACATTTATCTTAACACTCTTTTTTGGTGAGGCTAATAAACTTTCCACAAGCAGAAATGTGAAGTGTTATGAGTGGTTGAAACGTCATCCCCGAAGTCGTAACACAGCTGTGATGGTCAGGACAGGTCATCTGTGTCTCTTCCCAGCTTGGGGCAACCACAAACACGTAGCTCGGTCATAGAAAAGGTAGAAAATAAAGATTCTACGTCTTGTATTGACTTCTCCCTCATGCTAGTTTATACCAAAGAAGGACACGGACAATAGACAATAGGTGCAGGAGTAGACCATTCAGCCCTTCGAGCCTGTACGCACCGCCATTCAATGTGATCAGGGCTGATCATCCACAATCAGTACCCTGTTCCTGCCTTCTCCCCATACCCCCTGACTCCGCTATCCTTAAGAGCTCTATCTAACTCTCTCTTGAAAGCATCCAGAGAATTGGCCTCCACTTCCTTCTGCGGCAGAGAATTCCACAGATTTACAACTCTCTGAGTGAAAAAGTTTTTCCTCATCTCCGCTCTAAATGGCCGACCCCTTATTCTTAAACTGTGGCCCCTTGTTCTGGACTCCCCCAACATCGGGAACATGTTTCCTGCCTCTAGCGTGTCCAATCCCTTAATAATCATATGTTTCAATAAGATCCCCTCTCATCCTTCTAAATTCCAGTGTATACAAGCTCCAGTCTTTCAACGTACGACAGTCCCGCAATTCAGGGGATTAACCTGGTGAACCTACGCTGCACTCCCTCAATAGCAAGAATATCCATCCTCAAATTTGGAGACCAAAACTGCACAGAATAATCCAGCTGCAGTCTCACTAGGGCCCTGTACAACTGCAGGACTCGGAGTGCTGGGGCTCTGTAGGCCCGGACGCTGTAGACCCGGACAGTGTAGGCCTGGACAGTGTAGGCCCGGTCACTGTAGACCCGGACACCGTAGGCCTGGACAGTGTAGGTCCGGATGCTGTAGGCCCGGACAGTGTAGGCCCGGACACTGTAGGCTCAAACGCTGTAGACCCGGACACTGTAGGCCTGGACATTGTAGGTCCGGACAGTGTAGGCCCGGACGCTGTAGGCCTGGACACTAGGCCCGGACGCTGTAGACTTGGACACTGTAGGCCTGGACAGTGTAGGTCCGGACAGTGTAGGCCCCGACGTTAAAGGCCTGGATAGTGTAGGCCCGGAGGCCCTGGCGCCACCTAATGGAGGTTGCGTAGCAACCCGCCTCCCGGCCCGGGCGGCCGCCATTGGTGGAGCGGGAGCACTTGGCCGCTGGCTGGATGAGGTCACATGGGGCGCGTGGCGGTGACATCACCTTGTCCCTTTTTGGGAGTAAGGAAGTTACATGGGCAGGACCTACATAGTGAATGGTAGGCCTCTGGGGAGTGTGGTGGAGCAGAGGGATTGAGGAGTGCAGGTGTATGGTTCACTGAAAGTAGCATCACAGGTGGATAGGGTGCTTAAAGATTTTTACCACATTGGCCTACAGTGTCCGGGCCTACAGTGTCCGGGCCTAACAGTATCCGGGCCTACAGCGTCCTCAGGGCCAAGGGCGGGACAAACCAATTTCGCCCAAAATACGGGATGTCCCGGCTAATACGGGACAGTTGGCAAACCTAGGTGGTGAGTATATGGAGCTGCCAGAGGAGGTAGTTAAGGCAGGCACTATAAACATTTAAAAGATTCTTGAACAGGTACATGGATAAGAAAAGGTTTAGCGTAGTATTGGCCAAATGTGGGACTAGCGTAGATGGAGCATGTTGGTCGACGTGGGCAAGTTGGGCCGAAGGGCCTGTTTCCGTGCTGTGTGACTTTAAATCATAGCAGGTTTAAAGTGGAGCAATATGACCAGTGACATCGTGCAGACTCGTTGAATTATTGTCATGGATGTGGTTAGTTTGTGGTACAGTGCGATTTATTTAACTTTGGAATTAGGGTCAAAACCTGATATTGAATTAGTTTAGTTCAGTTTAGAGATACATTTAGAGAGTTCCCCCTCCCCTCCCCCCACTCACCATCAACAACACCACAGTCACATCTGTGGAGTAATTTAAGTTCCTTGGAACCATCATCTCCAGGGACCTTAAATGGGGGGCCACCATCGACTCCACAGTCAAAAAGGCCCAACAGGGGATGTACTTCCTGCGGCAACTGAAGAAACACAATCTGCCACAGGCAATGATGGTCCAGTTCTATGCTGCCATCGTAGAGTCTGTCCTCACCTTCTCTATCATGGTCTGCTTTGGCTCAGCCACCAAGCACGACATCCGGAGGCTGCAACGCATCGTTCGATCAGCCGAGAAGGTTGTTGGCTGCAACCTTCCCCCTATCGATGAGCTGTACACTGCAAGGGCCAGAAAGTAAGCGGGCAAGACCCCTCTCACCCTGGCTCTTTGAAACACTTCCTTCTGGAAGGCAACTCCGGACTGTCAAAGCAGCCACAGCCAGACATAAAAACAGCTTCTTTCCACGAGCAATAGCTCTACTCAACAACCAAACGTCTGTAGCCTTCTTTTGCTGTGGTATTTTATTTCATTCACATGTTTAAACTATAAGGTTTTATGCTTTATTCTTAATTGTTTACTGTATGTTCGTGTTGTTACTTGCAAGCAGAGCACCAAGGCACATTCCTTGGCCAATAAACGTATTCAATCCAATTCAATATTTTTGCCAGGATTGGGGTCCCTGAGATTAGTTGTGACACGATTCGAAACGCCGTTGGTGCGGGAATGCCGCCAACTTTTAACAATTTCCAATTTGATCCCAAACTAGGAATATCGCCCCGTTGACTCAAGTCCGCACAGAACCAGATTCCGATGGTCCAAGCCCACCCGCTGAGAACTTTGGAGCCAGCAGAGGGCGCACTTTGAGCTCGCAGCACTTGGATTTCAACGAATGTCCCAGCGGTAAAAGGTCAGTGGTCCGTTAACGCCCATGCTCTCTTGAGTAGTTTAGTTCAGTGTAGAGATACAGCGCGGAAACAGGCCCTTTCGGCCGACCGGGTCCACGCCGACCAGCGATCCCCGCACACTAACACCATCCTACACATACTAGGGACATTTGTTTTACATTTACCAAGCCAATTAACCTACAAGCCTGCACGTCTCTGGAGTGTGGGAGGATACTGGTCAGGCAGCATCTCTGGAGTATCTCTTACTCCAGCATTTTGTGAAGATGCTGCCTGACCTGCTGAGTTACTCCAGCATTTGATGATCCTTCTCTCCTGAGATGCTGCCTGACCTGCTGAATTACTCCAGCATTTGATGATCCTTCTCTCCTGAGATGCTGCCTGACCTGCTGAGTTACTCCAGCATTTGATGATCCTTCTCTCCTGAGATGCTGCCTGACCTGCTGAATTACTCCAGCATTTGATGATCCTTCTCTCCTGAGATGCTGCCTGACCTGCTGAGTTACTCCAGCATTTCGTGCCTTCTCTCCTGAGATGCTGCCTGACCTGCTGAGTTACTCCAGCATTTCGTGCCTTCTCTCCAGAGATGCTGCCTGACCTGCTGAGTTACTCCAACATTTGATGATCCTTCTCTCCTGAGATGCTGCCTGACCTGCTGAGTTACTCCAGCATTTCGTGGTGCCTTCTCTCCAGAGATGCTGCCTGACCCGCTGAGTTACTCCAGCATTTTGTGATCCCTCTCTCCAGAGATGCTGCCTGACCTGCTGAGTTACTCCAACATTTTGTGATACCTTCTCTCCAGAGATGCTGCCTGACCTGCTGAGTTACTCCAGCATTTAGTGCCTTCTCTCCAGAGATGCTGCCTGACCTGCTGAGTTATTCCAGCATTTCGTGCCTTCTCTCCTGAGATGCTGCCTGACCTGCTGAGTTACTCCAGCATTTTGTGATACCTTCGATTAGTACCAGCATCTGCAGTTATTTTCCTACACAAGATACAAGATGATGTTAGCAACGTAGAAGATTATTAAGGGGTTGGACACGTTAGAGGCAGGAAACATGTTCCCAATGTTGGGGGAGTCCAGAATCAGGGGCCACAGTTTAAGAATAAGGGGTAGGCCATTTAGAACTGAGATGAGGAAAAACTTTTTCAGTCAGGGAGTTGTGAATGCGTGGAATTCTCTGCCTCAGAAGGCAGTGGAGGCCAATTCTCTGAATGCATTCAAGAGAGAGCTGGATAAAGCTCTTAAGGATCGCGGAGTCAGGGGGTATGGGGAGAAGGCAGGAACGGGGTGCTGATTGAGAATGATCAGCCATGATCACATTGAATGGCGGTGCTGGCTCGAAGGGCCGAATGGCCTCCTCCTGCACCTATTGTCTACTGCCTGACCTGCTGAGTTACTCCAGCATTTCGTGATCCCTCTCTCCAGAGATGCTGCCTGACCTGCTGAGTTACTCCAGCATTTCGTGCCTTCTCTCCCGAGATGCTGCCTGACCTGCTGAGCATTTTGTGATACCTTCCATTAGTACCGGCACCTGCAGTTATTTTCCTACACAAGATACAAGATGATGTTAGCAGCGTTTTGTGCCGGTGTAATTCTTCCTCCTCTCTCTCCCTCTCTCTCTGTCAGGGTACAATGGGAGCCAGCGAGGACGAGCTGATCGGGATACCATTCCCGGAGCACAGCAGCGAGCTGCTGAGCAGCCTTAACGAGCAGCGGCACCGGGGGCTGCTGTGCGACGTGACCATCGTGACCCAGGGGCTGGAGTACCGCACCCACCGGGCCGTGCTGGCCGCCTGCAGCCACTACTTCAGGAAGCTGTTCACCTCCAGCAAACCCCGCGGTGGTGGAGGCGGCGGGCGGCAGCGGAGCAGCGTGTGCGAGCTGGACTTCGTGCAGCCGCCAGTGCTGGCCGCCCTGCTGGAGTTCGCCTACACGGCCACGCTGACCATCAGCAGCTCCAACATGAGGGAGGTGCTGCGGGCAGCCCGGGCGCTGGAGATCCAGTGCGTGGCCGACGCCTGCGTGGACATCCTGCGGTGCAGCGGGGAGGGCGAGCAGGAGCAGGAGCCGGAGCAACCGCTGGTAGCACCGCAACCACCGGGGGAGGAGTCCGCACCCCCCGACTGCTGGGCCGGCCTCACCCCCGGCCTGGAGCCGCCCAAGGTCCGCCGGCGCAAGAGGGCCTCCAGGAGGCCGCAGCCTCAGCCTCAGCCGACCCCCCGCGTCACCCTGGGCAACCGCGGCTGCCTCTACCGCATCGTGCAGCCCCTCAGGACTTCCAGCAACCACAAGCTGCAGCTGCAGCGGCCCGCCAGCCCGGCCCGCGACTACCAGGCCCAGGGCGAGGGCGAGGGCGAGAGCGAGGGCGAGGCCGAGGCTCCAAGGCCGCTGGAGGAGGAGGAGGACGCGGAGCCCCTCGACTACCGCCGCCCCCAGCTGTTGCCCGCCGCGGACGGCGAGGCCGACGGCGAGGGGGACGGGCTGGAGCTGGACTCCCTGTCCGCCTCCTTCCCCTTCCCCTTCCTCTCCTCGCTGGGAGCCGACGGCATCGACCCGGCCTCGCCTTCGCCCGGCAAGCCCAGGGCCCGAGGGGCGGGGGCGGGGGGAGCGGGCCCGGGCCTGGGGCTGGGCCTTGGCCGCCGCAAGTCGCAGATGCCCCAGGAGTGCCCCATCTGCCACAAGGTGATCCACGGCGCCGGCAAGCTGCCCCGCCACATGCGTACACACACCGGGGAGAAGCCCTTCGCCTGCGAGGTGTGCGCCGTCCGCTTCACCAGGTACCCGCGCACTGACACTGACACCTCTCCCTTTCTCTCCCTCCCTCCCTCTCACTCACACCCTCTCCCGCCCTTTCTCTCTCCCGCCCTTTCTCTCTCCCGCCCTTTCTCTCTCCCGCCCTTTCTCTCTCCCGCCCTTTCTCTCTCCCGCCCTTTCTCTCTCCCGCCCTTTCTCTCTCCCGCCCTTTCTCTCTCCCGCCCTTTCTCCCGCCCTTTCTCTCCCCCTCTCCCTCCCGCCCTCTCCCTCCCTCCCACCCTCCCTCCCTCCCTCTCCCACCCCCTCCCTCTCTTTCTCTCCCACCCCCCTCCCTTTCTCTCCCACCCCCTCCCTCCCTCCCTTTCTCTCCTACCGCCTCCCTCCCTCCCTTTCTCTCCCACCCCCTCCCTCCCACCCCCTCCCTCCCTCTCCCACCCCCTCCCTCCCTTTCTCTCCCACCTTCTCCCTCCCTTTCTCTCCCACCCCCCTCCCTTTCTCTCCCACCCCCTCCCTCCCTCCCTTTCTCTCCCACCCCCTCCCTCCCACCCTCTCCCTCCCTTTCTCTCCCACCCTCTCCCTCCCACCCTCTCCCTCCCTTTCTCTCCCACCCTCTCCCTCCCTTTCTCTCCCACCCTCTCCCTCCCTTTCTCTCCCACCCTCTCCCTCCCTTTCTCTCCCACCCTCTCCCTCCCTTTCTCTCCCACCCTCTCCCTCCCTTTCTCTCCCACCCTCTCCCTCCCTTTCTCTCCCACCCTCTCCCTCCCTTTCTCTCCCACCCTCTCCCTCCCTTTCTCTCCCACCCTCTCCCTCCCTTTCTCTCCCACCCTCCCCCTCTCTCTCCCTCTCTCTCCCCCTCTCCCTCCCCCTCCCCCCCCCCTTTCGTGTTCTGGTTCTATGCCTGTATGAAACTTTGCGAGTCTTCAAGGTACAACAGAGGTCTTTATTACAGTAACTCAATGCTGGCAGCAAGACAACTAAAATGGCTGCAACCCCGCAATCTGACTGCACACTCCACACTTTGTACAGCCCAGATAACTATGTACAGAACATCTCCCTTTGTCCTGTGCAGCGCCACCTGCTGCACGGGAGGAGCAACAGGTCCTCCCACCCCACACTGTCCATCAAACATCACACTCCCCCTTTCCAGTTTGAACGTCTCTATTCCTGGATGAGTCGTCTTGGGGGAGTACTACGATTGCATCGTGTCGATCGACGAGGGACCACAGGCAGATCGGCGGGGAGTTCGTCTGGTGGAACTTCGTCAAGCCAGGGGAGGGGCAAATCAGGCACTCCAGTGTCCACACGAGTCGGCACCGGGGTGTCCGACTGCTTGGTTCTGGTCAGGCTCTGCGCAGTCTTCGCTGGAGGAACGTGGCTTCTTAATTGGTCATCATGCCATCGGCACTGTCCTTCTTGTCCTTGGACGGTGTTCATTTTGGTTCCAATGTGAGCCATGATCCATTTGTTTTGCTTGGTCGTATAATTGTGATGATATACGTAATCGCCAATTTCCAATTTGGACTTGTTCGACTTCGTTGGCTGAGTGCGCGCCGTGTTAGAGTTACGAGTCGGGTTCAAAACTGATAGGGGAGAGCGCACTTGACATCCGAGCATCATCTCCGCTGGCGTTCGACCGGTAGTGCAGTTTGGAACAGTTCGATACTGCTGTAAGAAATCGCGCAATGCCAATTGTTTCGATTCCTTTTCAATTTCTACAGTGCGTTTCATGGCTTGCTTGAAAACGCCGACGAGCCGCTCCGCCTCACCATTTGAGGGTGGATGAAAAGGCGCTGGTGTCAGATGCACGATTGAGTGATGTTTGCACCAGTCACTGAACATTTGCGAGGCAAATTGGGGTCCATTGCCGCTTACGATTGTTAGGGCAATCCCCAAATGGCAAACAAATCGTCGAGCGCAGAAGTGGTTGTTTCGGTGGTTGGATATTTATTCATTTGGATAACATGTGGCCATTTCGAATGGGCGTCCATGACGACCAGCCACATGCCCTACAGGAACAGTCCGGCAAAATCTATGTGGATTCGCTGCCATGGTTGGTCGGGGACGAACCATGGGGAGGTCTTTTCCGGCGGATTTGGCGCTGTTTTGGCACATGGTGTGCAGTTCTTGCAGTGGTCGGCTATATCGGCCTCGATATTCGGCCACCACACATGCATTCGGGCGAGCGCCTTCATTCGCACAATTCCAATGTGTGTTTTGTGCAACATTTTCAGAATTGGCGATCGCATTTCCGTCGGAATGATCACTCGACAGTCCAGCTTGTCCAGCTTGGGACTGTCCGGCCACCCCTGAGTGTCAAAATGTCGTACCTTCGACAAAATGGGGTCTGTGCTTGTATAGTTGGCGACCGTCCTTGCAGAGACGGGGAAATCGGCGATGACCCGCGTGTTGAGCAAGTTAACGTCCATCTGAATTTCCATAATTGCCTCCTCTTTACCGAACGTCAGGTCGGGTCCAATCGGTAGGCGAGACAGTGCATCGGCATTGGCATGCTCGGCAGACTGTCGGTAAATGATGCGGTAATCATATCCCATCATAATCAGGGCCCAACGTTGTAGACGCTGCAACGTCACGACGGGCAAACTTTTCTCCGGACTGAAAATAGTCAGCAGCGGCTTGATGAGCAGGAAATGTCGCCCACTCAAATATTGGTGGAACTTCCGGACTCCAAACACGATCGCCAGTGCTTCTTTCTCCACTTGGCTGTAGTTTTTCTCGGCGGTCGTCAGCGTTTTGGATGCGAACGCGATTGGTTCTTCCTTGCCGTTCGGCGCCGTTTGTGAGATTACAGCTCCAAGACCATACGGAGATGCATCGGCGGCCAGTGAGATCGGCTTCGATGGGTCATAGTGGACCGAACGCGTCTTCTGGGCGAGCATCTCCTTCAATGCATGGTTACACTCTCTGGACCAGTGCCATTCGACGTCCTGTTTTCGCAGGTTGTTTAATGGTGCGCACAAAGTGGAACGTGCCGGTATGAACTTGCCATAGTAGTTCACCTTGCCAATGAAGCTTTCAAGCTGCTTCACATTTTCAGGCGTCGGCAATTTCACAACGGCATCCACTCTTTCTTCCGATGGCTTCAGACCACTTGCCGTGATCACATGTCCGAGATATGTGACCTGTTTTGGGAAGAATGCGCACTTGTCCCTGCGCAACCTCATGCCGTAGTTGTTCAGTGCTGTGAGGACCTGTTTTATGTTCTGCAGGTGTTCTTCCTCTGTCCGGCCGATGACAATTATGTCATCCAGGTAGGCGGCTATGTACGGAATCCCGGCAACCAGATTGTCCACCAGTTTCTGGAAGATGGCCGGCCCCGGTGCCGCTCCGAATGACAACCGGTTGTATCTGAACAGTCCCTTGTGCGTGTTGATCATGAGTAGGTTTTTTGTCTCGTCGTCCAGCTCCACTTGGAGATTGGCGTCGGACATGTCCAATTTCGAGAGAGAGGGAGGGAGGGAGAGGGAGGGAGAGGGAGGGAGGGAGGGAGAGGGAGACAGAGGGAGGGGGGGGGTGTGATGTTTGATGGACTGTGTGGGGTGGGAGCAAGATAGACCACTCAACCCTAAAAACCGTAGTACGTCACGGCGCCATTTTAGTAGGCAGAAACTTGCAGAAACATTTTAAAAGAAAAATAACAAAAATCTGTGAATTGATGGATGAGATATATTCTGCGTTTTAATGGTATCATCACACATACTGATCCTCCAAAACACTGATTGCACTGCGAGAGGCAGAGCGAACGGCAGGGTTTGCATACTAAAATGGCGGGGTTTGCATACTAAAATGGCGGGGGTGCCTACTAAATTGGTGGGGTTTGCCTACTAAAATGGCAGGGGGTGCCCACTAAATTGGTGGGGTTTGCCCACTAAATTGGTGGGGTTTGCCCACTAAAATGGTGGGGTTTGCCTACTAAAATGGTGGGGGTGCCTACTAAAATGGTGGGGTTTGCCTACTAAAATGGCGGGGTTTGCCTACTAAAATGGTGGGGGTGCCTACTAAAATGGCGGGGTTTGCCTACTAAAATGGCGGGGGTGCCTACTAAATGGGTGGGGTTTTGCCTACTAAAATGGTGGGTTTTGCCTACTAAAATGGTGGACATTACGCTCCTTTGCAACGGAGTGGTCCATCTTGCTGCTCTAGTATCTTTGGAGTGGGGAGAGGGGAGTGAGTGCGTATTGACCATCCTCTCTAACCCTGCCTCCCCTTCCTCCCTCTCCCAGGAACGACAAGCTGAAGATCCACATGCGTAAGCACACGGGTGAGCGGCCGTACAGCTGCACCTGCTGCGACGCCCGCTTCCTGCACAGCTATGACCTGAAGAACCACGCGCGGCTGCACACGGGCGACCGGCCCTTCGAGTGCAGCCAGTGCCGCAAGGCCTTCGTGCGCCTCGACCACCTCCAGCGCCACCACAAGGGGCAGAACTGCCTGGAGGTGCGCACGCGGCGGTGCAAGGAGGAAGGCGAGGAGGCGGTCAACGGGGGCCAGGGGGCGGACGGCGAGTCCGGCCCGGAGTACGGCGCCCACTCCGCCTGGAGCCAGCTGGCCAGCGGCTGGGACCAGGAGATGCCCGAGGAGATGGTGGCGGACGACTCCTCCTAACGCCACGCAGCGGATAATGTGTTTTTGTACTCCGTCCCCGTCCCCCCA
Source organism: Rhinoraja longicauda (assembly GCF_053455715.1). NCBI lineage: Eukaryota > Metazoa > Chordata > Chondrichthyes > Rajiformes > Arhynchobatidae > Rhinoraja > Rhinoraja longicauda. Next base: position 4,433,610 of record NC_135996.1, read on the forward strand.
CCCCGCGTGCACGAGCCGGCCGGAGATTCCACCGAGTCGCGGAACATGCGGACCTCCCAGCTCGTCCACGCCGGGCTAGCCCCACGCAGGGAAGAAAACTGCAGATGCTGGTTTAAATCAATGGTAGACACTCGATGCTGGAGTAACTCAGCGGGTCAGGTAGCATCTCTGGAGAGAAGGAACGGGTGACGTTTCGGGTCAAGACCCTTCTTCAGTCTGACAATAGACAATAGGTGCAGGAGGAGGCCATTCGGCCCTTCGAGCCAGCACCGCCGTTCAATGTGATCATGGCTGATCATTCGCGTTCCTGCCTTCTCCCCATACCCCCTGACTCCGCTATCATTAAGAGCTCTATCTAGCTCTCTCTTGAAAGCATCCAGAGAATTGGCCTCCACTGCCTTCTGCAGCAGAGAATTCCAGATTTACAACTCTTGAGTGAAAAAGTTTTTCCTCATCTCCGTTCTTAATGGCCTCCCTTTATTCTCCCAGCTAACGATGATCTATTCTACATTTTCCTTGATCTTCATTCCCTTTGTCTTGTTTTCACGCCTTAAAATTCCTTATCTATGTATCTCCCTCCCCTGAAGAAGGGCGTCGACCCGAAACGTCACCCATTCCTTCTCTCCAGAGATGCTGCCTGGCCCGCTGAGTTACTCCAGCATCGTGTGTCTACCCCCTGCATCTGCCCCGTATCCCCACCCCCTCTAAACCCTTCCTGTCTGTATATTATATACGGGCGTCGCAGCGGGTGGAGCTGCTGCCTCACGGCGCCAGAGACCCGGGTTCCATCCCGACTTTGGCTGCTGTCTGTACGGAGTTTGCACGTTCTCCCCGTGACCCGCGAAGAAAGACGCAAAAAGCTGGTGTCATTCAGCGGTTAGAGGCAGCATCTCTGGAGAGAAGGAATGGGTGACGTCAAGTCAAGTCAAGTCAATTTTATTTGTATAGCACATTTAAAAACAACCCACGTTGACCAAAGTGCTGTACATCTGATTAGGTACTAAGGAAAAAAAATGAAACATACAGTAGCACGCAAACAGTTCACAGCGCCTCCTCAATGAGCCTCAAACGCTAGGGAGTAGAAATAGGTTTTGAGCCTGGACTTAAAGGAGTCGATGGATGGGGTAGTTCTGATGGGGAGAGGGATGTGCTGTTCCACGTGAATGGGAAACGTCAGCCTTTCCTTCTCTCCAGAGATGCTGCCTGTCCCGCTGAGTTACACCAGCATTTTGTGCCTACGGAGTAAACCAGCATCTCCAGTTCCTTCCTACACATGCTGTGACCGCGTGGGTTTCCTCCGGGTGTCATAGAAACATAGAAAACAGGAGCAGGAGGAGGCCGTTTGGCCCTTCGAGCCTGTACGCACCGCCATTCATTGTGATCATGGCTGATCATCCACAATCAGTAACCCGTGCCTGCCTTCTCCCCATATCCCTTGATTCCACTCGCCCCTAGAGCTCGATCTAACTCTCTTTTAAATTCATCCTTGCGGGACTGTAGGTTAATTTGCCCCGTTTAAATTATCCCCAGTGTGTGTCGGATGGGACTAGTGTATGGGGATCGCTGGTCGGCACGGACTCGGTGGGCCGAAGGGCCTGTATCTCCTTTTTAGACAATTAGACTTCAGAGATTCAGCGCGGAAACAGGCCCTTCGGCCCACCGAGTCCACGCCGACCAGCGATTGCCCCGTACTGTAGCACCTATCCTACGCACACCAGGGACAATTTGCAATTTTACAGAAGTCAAGTAACCTGCAACTTTGGAGTGTGGGTGGAAACCGGAGCACCCGGAGAAAACCCACGCAGGTCACGGGGAGAACGTGCAAACTACGGGTACAGACAGCGCCCGTAGTCAGGACCGAACCCGGGTCTCTGGCGCTGTGAGGCAGCAGCTCTACCCGCTGCACCTCCTGCCATAATTTCTCCCTATTTGAGATGTGGACCACTTACTGACTGAAAGGAATCTCCCCCCCCTTGAAACCTGTACCTTCTAGTTTTAGAATCGTTTACCCAAGTGGGGAAAAAGATGGGAGCGTGCACTTTATCCGTTCCCCTCCTCTGATCTTGGACACCTCAATAAGGTCATGTCTCAGCCCCCTAGGCCTCAAAGAAAAAAGCCCCAGACCTGTCCAACCTCTCCCTGTTACTCAAGCCCTGGCTACATCTTGGTGAATCTAGACGCACAAAGTGCTGGAGTAACTCAGCGGGTCGGGCAGCATCTCTGGAGAAAAAGGAACAGGTGACGTTTTTCGGGTCGAGACCCTTCTTCCGACTCCGAAGTCTCGACCCGAAACGTCACCTATTCCTTTTTTTCCTTTGACCCACTGAGTTACTCCAGCATTTTGTGTCTGCCTTCTGCAGTTCCTTCCTACACATGCCGGTGTATCGCCTCCGCTCCCTTTCTGACTTTCAAGGTGTCCTTTTCAAACATGTATGTTAATCACAAGTATCCACTATCCCCACCCCCCTATCCCTGCCCATTGCACCTTTTGCCCTTGGGTTTAACTGGCCACCATTGGAATGAAAGGCTCTGTCATAGAAACATAGAAAACAGGTGCAGGAGGAGGCCATTTGGTCGAGCCAGCACCGCCATTCACTGTGATCATGGCTGATCATCCACAATCAGTAACCCGTGCCTGCCTTCTCCCCATATCCCTTGATTCCGCTAGCCCCTAGAGCTCTATCTAACTCTCTCTTAAATTCATCCAGTGAATCGGCCTCCACTGCCCTCTGTGGCAGAGAATCCCACACATTCACAACTCTCTGGGTGAAAAAGTTTTTTTTCTCACCACTTTTAAATGGCCTCCCCTTTATTCTTAGACTGTGTGGCCCCTGGTTCTGGACTCCCCCAACATTGGGAACATTTTTCCTGCGTCTAGCTTGTCCAGTCCTTTCATAATTTTATACGTCTCTATAAGATCTCCCCCTCATCCTTCTAAACTCCAGTGAATACAAGCCCAGTCTTTCCAATCTTTCCTCGTACGACAGTCCCGCCATCCCGGAGATTAACCTGTTGAACCTACGCTGTGCTGCCTCAATAGCAAGGACGTCCTTCCTCAAATTGTCTTGCTCCACTGCGCGGTGTAGCCGAGGCTTATCTTTCATTCCCAGTCTTTCCCAAATATCCACGCATTGTTGCGGGACAAATAACGGTCGCAAGACTTCAGGGGAGGTGAGGAGGGAACCTCTGCCCTCCTGAGGGATGGGGAGCAAGTCGGGGCACATGGTGGCACAGCGGGTAGAGCCGCTGCCTCGTGGCGCCAGAGACCCCGGTCCCAACCTGACCGCCAGTCCTGTCTCTCTGTGTGTGTGGAGTTTGCACGTTCTCTCCCCGTGACCCGCCTGGGTTTCCTCTGGGCACTCCGGTTTCCCCACCACATCCCAAAGACGTGCCCGTGCGGGTTTGCGGGTCGATCGGCCCCTCTGTAAATCGCCCCCTGGTGTGTGGGGAGTGGATGAGAGAGAGCGGGGTAACGTGGACGGGAGATCGCTGGTCGGCGTGGACTCGGTGGGCCGAAGGGCCTTTTTCCATGGCTGTGTCTCTAAACTGAACCAAACAAAAGTAAGTCGAGGTAAAAGAAGGTTAATTGTCTCCTCTCCCTTAGGGCGGCACGGTGGCGCAGCGGGTAGAGCTGCTGCCTCACAGCGCCAGTGTCCCAGGCTTCGATCCTGACCACGGGTGCTCTCTGCACTTTCTCCCCGGGACCTGCGTGGGTTTTCTCCGGGCGCTCCGGTTTCCTCCCACACTCCAAAGACGTGCGGGTTTGTTGGTGAATTGGCTTTGGTAAAGATTGTAAATTGTCCCCTAGTGTGTGTGTGTGTGTGTAGGATAGTACTCGTGTACAGGGTGATCGCTGGTCGACGTGGCTTGTTTCCGCAATGTGTCGCTAAACGAAACCAAACCAAACTTAGCAAAGCCGCCTCTCTTTCTCCCAACAGCATCACATCCTCGGCCGATCGCATTGCAGCCCCAACCATCACCAGAGAGTGGGCTATTTCTTTCCCACCCACCCCCCTCCCTCCTCCCCGCCCCCCTCCGACAGCGTTTAACTCTCCCTTCGCCTCTCCCCAGGAATCAGGAGCAACGTGTAATAGATCGCGAAGCAAATTGACTAAGTAGTGATGATGTTATTGCTCGCTGAGGTAGCACTTGTCAATCCATAAACTATGTCACCCCATGGAAAGGTGATGAACGTAGACATAGATTTGAAGGATTAATATATATCTAAATTATATATATATATAAATATATTAAAGAATATGAATTTTGCAGCCCTATGCATGTGAGAGTGCGTGCGTGCTGGTCGATACGTCAGAATATGTTAACAGCGGCCCGATCAGGAACAGAACCTGTAAAATCAAAGTTCAGGGGGCGTCGGGAACTTGTATTTATGTACCGTTTTTAGTTTGTTAGTTTGTTGTGCACTGCTGCCTCTTCTTTAATTGCCTGCTCTCTCTCTCTCTCTCTCTCTCTCTCTCTCTCCACCCTCTTTCCTCCTCCCTCCCTCCCTCCCTCTCAACCCCCAACCTCCTCCCCTCCCCAAAGACCACGTGCACGTTCCTATCAGCTGATGGAAGCTGGCGTTTCACAGCTGCCGACGGACGGACTGTTTACCGACCCACTGTGAGGCCGGCTCAGAATCTCGACGGCCGACAAATTCCCCCCCCCTCCCCTGACCCTTTTACGGCCTGTTTTGTGCGTATTTTGGTACTGATTTGTTGGCCGACGGAACTGAGACACTGTGCAATATTAACCTGAGCCCGGGGGGGTGGGGAGAAATGGGGCATGGCGGCACAGCGGGTAAAGTTGCCCCATCACGGCGCCAGAGACCCGGGTTCCATGCTCGCCACGAGAACCACCACTATGGGGAGAAGGCAGGAACGGGGTACTGATTGAGAATAATCAGCCATGATCGCATTGAATGGTGGTGCTGGCTCAAAGGGCCGAGTGGCCTATTGTCTATTGCTGCCTAGTTTGCACGTTCTCTCCCCGTGACCCGCGTGGGGTTTCCTCCGGGCGCTCCGGTTTCCTCCCGCATTCCAAAGACGTGGTTGATCGGCCCCTCTGTAGGATCGAACTAGTCTACGGGGTCAGCGTGGACTCGTTGGGCCGAAGGGCCTGTTTCCACGCCGTATCTCTAAGCTAAATTTGCTTTCAAGAGAGAGCTGGATAGAGCTCTTAAGGATAGCGGAGTGAGGGGGTATGGGGAGAAGGCAGGAACGGGGTACTGATTGAGAGTGATCAGCCATGATCGCATTGAATGGCGGTGCTGGCTCGAAGGGCTGAATGGCCTACTCCTGCACCTATTGTCTATTGTCTATTGTCTAAACTAAATTAAACTTAGGAAAAATTACTCAGCAGGGGGACGTTGCCAGACCAAATCATAGAGAGTGGCACTAGATAGTTCCAGTTCTGCCTTTCCCCCTCTTTCACCACCAGGTCAAATCGCACAGAAACAGGCCCTTCGGCCCACTTTGTCCATGCTGACCAAGATGCCCCATCTGCACTAGTCCCACCTGTCCACACTTGGCCCTTTAACTATCCATGTACCTGTCCAAGCATCTTTTAAATGTTTATAATACCTGCCTCAACTACCTCCTCCGGCAGCTCTTTCCATACTCCCACCACCCTCTATGTGGAAAAAGTTGCCCCTCATCTTTGCATATCTTTCCCCTCTCACGTTAAACCTAGTGCCCTCTAGTTCTTGATTCCCCTATCCTGGGGGTAAATGACTATGCATTCACCCTACCCTTTGTGTAAAAATATTAATGCCTCAGGTTCCCATTAAATCTTTCTTCCCCCCCTTACCTTAAACCCCTGGTTCTTGATTCCCCTACTCTGGGCAAGAGACTCTGTGCATTCACTCAATCTATTCCCCTCATGATTTTGTGCACCTCTATAAGATCATCCCTCATCCTCCTGTGCTCCTAGGAATAAAGTCCCAGCCTGCCCCAACCTCTCCCTGTAGCTCAGGCCCTCGAGTCCTGGCAACATCCTCGTAAATCTTCTCTGCGCCCTTTCCATCTACTTCCGCCCTCCTTTCACTCAGGGTGACACGGTGGCGCAGCGGTAGAGTTGCTGCCTTACAGCGAATGCAGCGCCGGAGACCCGGGTTCCATCCCGACCACGGGTGCTGTCTGTACGGAGTTTGTACGTTCTCCTCGTGACCTGCGTGGGTTTTCTCCGAGATCTTCGGTTTCCACCCACACTCCAAAGACATACAGGTTTGTAGGTTGATTGGCTGGGTAAATGTAAAATCTGTCCCTAGTGTATGTAGGATAGTGTTAGTGCGCAGGGATCGCTGGTCGGCACGGACCCGGTGGGCCGAAAGGGCCTGTTTCCGCGCTGTATCTCTAAACTAAACTCAGAAAATGGCCCCTCATTTTCCCAACTTCACCCTTAATCAAGAGGGAATGTTCTACAGGGCAATCAGCGTGTGGAGGGAAGAGTCAGAATTAACGTTTCAGGTCAGAGAATTTAATTTTTCATTTTGTTTCTCTTATAGTGGAGTAACTTTAAATCTGTGCCCTCTGTTTATTAAAGCAACGTGTAGTTCGGTACTCAAATAAAAAGCAGAATACGGGTTAGGCCGCAACAGTGGAGACAGAGGGGTGGCACAGCGGTAGAGTTGCTGCCTCACAGCGCCGGAGACCCGGGTTCCATCCTAATTATAGGTACTGTCTGTACAGAGTTTGTACCTTCAACCCCTGACCCGCATGGGTTTTCTCCAGGTGATCCTGTTTCCACCCACACTCCAAAGACGTCCAGGTTTGTAGGCTAATTGGCTTGGTAAACTTGTAAATTATCCCTAGTGTGTGTAAGTGTGCGCACTATTGCTGGTCGGTGGGCCGAAGGACCTGTTTTCATGCTGTATCTCTAAATTAAACTGAGGGTCAGGCAGCATCTGTGGAGAGAAATCCAGACCATCGCACAAACCAACCTCCCTTCCATTAAAGATAGACACAAAAATCCTGGAGTAACTCAGCGGGTCAGACATGCCGTCTGACCCGCTGAGTTACTCCAGGATTTTTGTGGAGAAAAGGAATAGGTGACGTTTCGGGTGGAGAGCTCCATCTACACTTCACGCTGCCTCGGCAAGGCTACCAGTCTCACCCCGGTCACCCCCTCTTCTCCCCTCTCCCATCGGGGCAAGAGGTACAGAAGTGTGAAAACGCACACCTCCAGATTCAGGGACAGTTTCTTCCCAGCTGTTATCAGGCAACTGAACCGTCCTCTCACCAACTAGAGAGCGGTCCTGACCTCCCATCTACCTCATTGGAGACCCTCGGACTATCTTTACTCGGACTTTATCTTGCACTAAACGTTATTCCCTTTATCATGTATCTATACACTGGACGGCTTGATTGCAATCGTGTATTGTCTTTCCGCTGACTAGTTAGCACGCAACAAAAAGCTTTTCACTGTACCTCGGTAACACGAGACAGTAAACTAGACTAAACTAAATGGACAGGTGCCATTTCAGGTCAGACCTCGGAGTCCATTTCCCATCTGCCATGGACGCCAGCTGACCTGCTGAGTTCCTCCAGCACTTTGTGTTTTGCTGAGGGTTCCGGCATCTGCAGTTCCCTTTCTCTCCATTTTGAATGTCAATGTGACCGTGGTCGGCTCCGTCTGATATCCGTTGTGTTCCCACACTCGGGCAGCCGGCCCTGTTCCGGTTCAGTGACACAGTCTCCATCTCCCTCTGTGTTGCCCTGTACAGCTTCCTGCCTCCCCCCCCACCCCCAAAATTTGACACTTCTGCTTCTGAAGCAGCAACCCAGGTCATTGCAGACCGCTAGAAATATCACAGCACTTCCAAGTGGTTGGATGTTTAGGAAAAAAAAACTGCAGATGCTGGTTTAAATCGAAGGTAGACACAAAATGCTGGAGTAACTCAGCGGGTCAGGCAGCATCTCGGGAGAGAAGGAATGGGCGATGTTTCGGGTCGAGACCCTTCTTCAGCCTGAGAGTCAGGGACTGGAGATTGGAGGGAGGAGGACTTCTTCAAAGTAGGCATACCGTGAGGAAATGTTGCTTCCTCCTTAATAAGGAGAGGCGGGGAGATGCTTGCTGTGGCCGCAGTCTAAACCCACGGCGCGGAGAAGGGAACGGGTTCCTGGCCCCACTCCCTGAACTGAACTAAGATGGGTCAACTAGGCCAGCATGGGCAAGTTGGGCCGAAGGGCCTGTTTCCATGTTGTACGACTCCCAACACCATCCACTATGGCCACTGCCCACAAAATTGCAGAGAGCAGCCCAGACCGTCACGCACAAACGAACCAACCTCTCTTCCATCCACTCCATCTACACCTCGCGCTGCCTCGGCAAGGCCAGCAGCATCATCACGGACCAGTCTCACCCCCGGTCACTCCCTCTTCCTCCCTCTCCCATCAGGCAAGAGGTATAGATGAGTGAAAACGCACACCTCCAGATTCAGGGACAGTTTCTTCCCGGCTGTTATCAGGCAACTGAACTGTCCTCTCACCAACTAGAGAGCGGTCCCGACCTCCCATCTATCTCATTGGAGACCCTCGGACTATCTTTGATCGGACATTGCTGGCTTTATCTTGCACTAAACGTTACTCACGTTATTCCCTTCTGTATCTGTACACTGTGGACGGCTCGAATGTAATCATGTATCGTCTCTCTGACTTGATAGCACGCAACAAGAAAGGCTTTTCGCTGTACCTCAGTACCCATGGACGATAAACACAAACGCAACTCTAGAAAGCGAGAGGCACTGAGGGCTGACGAGGGGGTAGGAGTGGGGAGTGTAGAGGAGGTGAGTAGTACGCACCAGAGACGGACAGGCAAAGACAGACGTACTATCTAACTAACGCTCTTCGCATATGTTGGAAGGAACTGCAGATGCTGGTTTAAACCGAAGACAGACGCAAAAATCGCTGGAGTAACTCAGCGGGACAGGCAGCATCTCCGGATGAGAAGGAAGGGGTGACGTTTCGGGGTCTGAAGGAAAGATCTCTCGACCCGAAACATCACCCCTTGCCTCTCATCTCCAGAGGCGCTGCCTGTCCCCGCTGAGTTACTCTGGTCATTTTGTACCAAACGCGGTCGACGGTTCTTGAAGCGTCGGGGCCCCTTTTCGCTGCAGAACGGCGCCTGTTTCAAAAAGTGGAACCGGGGCTCCGTGGACCAAACACGGGGATGGTCAAACACTGAAAAAATCACTGGTTTGTCGAGAGCCTCTGGCTCCATCAGACATGATCTGTGGAGATCATTCTAGTCGCCAGTTGTCCTGGCAGCACATCTGTGTGACTTTTTGCACTAGTCCATCCCTTTAGTTCATCGATTAGCACTTTAGACTCGATAGCGGGATGCCTGTTTTATATTTCCCCGGGTTAGGAAAGGCCTAGAACCCTGCCTCCCCCTTTTAATTTTCTTTTCTCTCTCTCTCTCTCTATTTTTCTTTGGCTCCAAAAATAATAATGATTCATTGCACAGCTGAAAATGTTTTTATTGTGTGAAGACCCTGTACAATTAGCGCGGGATTAAATCAGGGCAGACAGGGTATCTATCAAGACATTCCTTTTATTTTCCCCCTTTTTGAAAAGATATTTAATTCCACTTTAGTTTTTAAAGAAAATTCTTGTGTTTTTTTCAAAAAGAATGCACTTGTTTGTAACGCAAGAAGATCTTTTATTTCTTATAATGGCTGTAAATGTTTAAAAAGAATGTGCCTTAATACGGTGTTCTGTTCATTTTCTTATGGGAGTGGAAATAAAATATGATTTATTGATCTTGGTATTCATTTTGACAAGTGCCTCCTGGTTCTGTGGTTTGTTGCCGCCGCGCCAACTAAGATACAGTGACCTTGTCTTGCGTGCCATGGTGGTAGATCATGGCGGCACGGTGGTGCAGCGGTAGAGTTGCTGCCCTACAGCGCCAGAGACCCAGGGTCGATCCTGGAGGGGGGGAGGTAGGGTTGCCAACTGTCCCGTATTAGCTGGGACATCCCGTATTTTGGGCTAAATTGGTTTGTCATGTGCGGGACCGCCCTTGTCCCGCATTAGGCCCGCGGGGCGCTGTAGGCCCGGACACTGTAGGCCCGGACACAGTAGGCCCGGACGCCACCTAACGGAGGTTGCATAGCAACCCGCCTCCCGGCCCGGGGCGGCCACCATTGGTGGAGCGGGAGCACGTGGCCGCTGGCTGGGTGAGGTCACGTGGGGCACAGGGCGGTGATGTCAGCTTGTCCCTTATTTGGGAGTGAGATAGTTGGCAACCCTAGGAAGAGGAGAGGGGAAGAGCGGAGGGAGAGGGAGGGAGGAGAGGAGGAGGGAGGGGGAGAGGAGGGGGGGGGGAGAGGAGAGGGGGAGAGGAGAGGTGGATAGAGGGGGGTAGGGGGAGAGGGAAGGGAGATAACGGGGAAGGCAGGATAGGTCCGTTCAGTAGTCTGTTAACTGGGTGGTGCAGCGGGTAGAGCTGCTGTCTCACAGTGCCAGAGACACGATGTCCAATCCTGACTACGGGTGCTGTCTGTACGGAGTTTATGTGTTTTCTCCAAGATCCTTGGATTCCTCCCACACTCCAAAAACATGCAAGTTTGCAGGTTAATTGGTTTGGTATTGATGTAAAATTATCTCCAATATGTACGATAGAGCTTCAGTAAAGATAGTAAATTGTCCCCAGTGTGTGTGTGTAGAGTGGTGTTAATGTGCGGGGCTCGCTGGTCAGTGCGGACTCGGTGGGCCGAAGGGCCTGTCTCCACATTTTATCTCAAAACTAAACAAAACTAAACATGAGTGCATTCGATGGTGTAAAGTGATGAATGCATAAGATAGCGTTACGACTGTAGAGAAAGTGCAGGTTAAAAACAGTGTGGGAGGTTGGTTGGAGGATCGGGATTCATCCTTAGCTTATCGGAGGTCTGTTCAGCGGTCAGGTAACTGGGCAGCACAGCGGATAAAGCCGCTGCCTCACAGCGCCAGAGACCCGGGATCCATCCTGACCACAGGCATTGTCTGTGGGGGGGCGCGTTACCTTTGCAGCCGGGCGTGATGCAGGTGTGGGGGGGGGGGGTGTGTGAGGGTGGTGCAGGTGTGGGGGTTTGGTGTGTGGGGGTTTGGGGGTGGAGGGGGGGTTTGGGGTGGGGGTGTGATGCAGGGGGTGTGTGGGGGGCGGGGCTCCACCTTTGCAGCCGGGCCTCCTCCCCCTCGGCCATCCTCCCGCACGCCATGCAGTAGTTCTGGAAGGTTCCCGTCAGCGCGGCGATCCACGCGAACACCTGCCACCTGCAGGGGCAACGACCACTCATCCATCCACCCGTGCTAGCCCCCGAACCCCCTCCCCACACAGCCCACAGTTACTGGGGAAGCGACGGGGGAGGGGCATGACCAGCACCATGTGTGTGTGACCAGTGTGTGGTGCACCCTACCTTGCTGCCAAGACCAGCAGCATGTTTGTGTGACCAGTGTGTGGTGCACCCTACCTTGCTGCCAGGACATTCAACATGTTTGTGTGACTGGGAAGGGCAGGCGCACCCTACCTTGCTGCTGGAACTCCCAGCATATTTGCGTGACCAGTGTGTGCGGTGCACCCTACCTTGTTGCCAGGACCAGCAGCATGTTTGTGTGACCAGTGTGTGGACACCCTACCTTGCTGCCAGGACCAGCAGCACGTTTGTGTGACCAGTATGTGGACACCCTACCTTGCTGCCAGGACCAGCAGCATGTTTGTGTGACCGGTGGCAGAGGAGTACAACCTACCTTGCTGCCTGGACCAGCAGCATGTTTGTGTGACCAGTGTGTAATACACCCCAACTTGCTGCCAGGACATTCAACATGTTTGTGTGACTGGGAAGGGCAAGCTCACCCTACCTTGCTGCTGGAAATCCCAGCATGTTTGCGTGACCAGTGTGTGGTGCACCCTACCTTGCTGCCAGGACCAGCAGCATGTTTGTGTGACCAGTGTGTGTGTGGTACACCCTACCTTGCTGCCAGGACCAGCAGCAGCAGCAGCTGCCGCCATTGGTGGAGCGGGAGCACGTGGCCGCTGGCGGGACGAGGTCACGTGGGACGGTGACGTCACCCTGTCCCGTATTTGGTAGTGAGGAAGTTGGCAACTGATCTAGCCCAAGATACGGGACGTCCCGGTTAATACGGGACAGATGGCGACCCTGGGCGTTGGCGCAACCTACCTTGCTGCCAGGACCAGCAGCATGCTGGTGTGACCCGCGCCCGTCGTGTTCCTCTGCACCGTTCTGATGAACGAGGTGCGTTTGGAGTGGATCTGGTTCTACTGGGGGAGGGGGGGGGGGGCAATGAGGGACCGCACTGCAGAGAGCAACAGCATCCACTCCCCCTCCCTTCCCCCACCCCCACCCCCGCACTCTGCCCCCTGCCCCACGTTCCGTACATCACCCCCCCTCCCCCCGCCCCAGAGAGGGAGATGGGGCGGTGAGGAGGGAGCGCCGCACTGAGGGAGGGAGCGCCGCACTGAGGGAGGGAGGGAGGGAGGGACGGCAAGGCCAGCAGCACAATCAAGGCCCAGTCTCACCCCCCGGTCACCCCCTCTCCTCCCCTCTCCCATCGGGGCAAGAGGTACAGAAGTGTGGAGACCCTCCCACACCTCCAGATTCAGGGGCAGTTTGTTCCCGGCTGTTATCGGGCAACTGAACCGTCCTCTCACCAACTAGAGAGCGGTCCTGACCTCCCGTCTACCTCACTGGAGACCCTCGGACTATCCTCGATCGGACTTGACCTCGCGTTGAACGTTATTATTCCCCTTTATCCCGTGTCTGTCCACTGTGGACGGCTGGATTGTAACCGTGTGTTGTCTCTCCACTGACTGGATCGCACGCAACGACAAAGCTTTTCTTTACTTTAGACTTTAGAGATACAGCTCGGAAACAGGCCCTTCGGCCCACCGTGTCCGCGCCGACCAGCGATCCCCGCACACTGATACTATCCCACACACAATGTTTACATTTGCCGAGCCAATTAACCCACAAACCCGCACGTCTTTGGAGTGTGGGAGGAAACCGGAGCGCCCAGAGAAAACCCACGCAGGTCACGGGGAGAGAACGTACAAACTCTGTACAGACGGCGCCCGTAGTCGGGATCGAACCCAGGTCTCTGGCGCTGCATTCGCTGTAAAGCGGCAACTCTACCGCTGCGCCACCGTGCCACCCCCTCCAGCTCCTCACCTGCAGCGCTGCCGCTACCCTCAACCAAACCTGCTGCCCCTACCCTCAACCAAACCTGCTGCCCCTACCCTCAACCAAACCTGCTGCCCCTACCCTCAACCAAACCTGCTGCCCCTACCCTCAACCGAACCTGCTGCTCCTACCCTCAACCGAACCTGCTGCCCCTACCCTCAACCAAACCTGCTGCCCCTACCCTCAACCAAACCTGCTGCCCCTACCCTCAACCAAACTTGCTGTCTCTCTGTCCTCTCAACCTAACCTGCTGCCCCTACCCTCAACCTAACCTGCTGCCCCTCCTCTCAACCTAACCTGCTGCCCCTCCTCTCAACCTAACCTGCTGCCCCTCCTCTCAACCTAACCTGCTGCCTCCCTCCTCTCAATCTCGCCTGCTGCCTCTCCTCTCAACCTAATCTGCTGCTTCTCAACCTAACTTGCTGTCGCCCCCTCAACCTAACCTGCTGCCCCTCTCTCAACCTAACGTGCTGTCCCTCTCTCTCAACCTAACTTGCTGTCTCCCTCCTCAACCTCACCTACTGCCGCTCCCCTCAACTGAACTTGCTGCCCTCTCAACCTAACCTGCTGTATACCCTCTCAACCTAACATGCTGCTGCTCCCCTCAACCTAACCTGCTGCCCCACTCTCAACCTAACTCGCTGCCCCTCTCTCTCTTTCTCATCCTAACCTGCTGCCTCCCTCTTTCTCAACCTAACCTGCTACCTCTCTCTTTCTCAACCTAACCTGCTGCCTCTCTCTCAACCTAACTTGCTGCCTCGCTCTCAACCTAACCTGCTACCTTTCTCTCTCAACCTAACCTGCTGCCTCCTCTCCTTTGACCCGGTGCAGCGCTGAAACTGCTCCCCCCTGGTCCTTGATTTCGGTTCCGAGGGCCAACCTTTAAGCCCCAAACACAGAACCCCAACTTCAGTTTAATCTCGCTTTAGTTTATTGGTCACGTGTACCGAGCGAGGTACAGTGAAAAGCTTTTTTGCCGCGTGCTGTCCAGTCAACGGAAAGACAATACATGATTACAGTCCAGCCCTTTACTGTGTTTACGGATAGATACCTGATAAGGGAATATGTAGGAAGGAACTGCAGATGCTGGTTTAAACCGTAGACACAAAGTGCTGGAGTAACTCAGCGGGTCAGGCAGCATCTCTGGAGAGATGGAACGGGTGATGTTTCGGGTCGAGACCCTTCAGTCCAAAGAATGGTCTGACCCGCTGAGTTACTCCAGCGTTTTGTGTCTATCTTTGGTTTAAACCAGCATCTGCAGTTCCTTCCAACACACAAAGGATCCTACAATCAAAGATAGTCCGAGGGTCACAAAAGAGGCAGATAGTAGTTCAGCACTGCTCTCTGGTTGTGTGGTAGAACGGTTCAGTTGCCTGATAACAGCCGGGAAGAAACTGTCCCTGAATCTGGACATGTGCGTTTTCACACTTCTGTACCTCTTGCCCGATGGGAGAGGGAAGAAGAGGGAGTGGCCAGGGTGAGACTGGTCCTTGAATATGCTGCTGGCTTTGCCGAGGCTGCGTGAGGTATAAATTGAGTTCACGAAGGGAGGTTGGTTTGCTTGATGGTCTGAGCTGTGTCCACAATTCGCTGCAATCTCTTGGTCTTGGATGGAGCTGTTTCCAAACCGTGCTGTGATGCATCCTGATAAAATGCTTTCTATGGTGCATCTGTAGAAATCATTGAGAGTTGCAGTGTACATGCCGAACCTCCTAAGCCTTCTAAGGAAGTAGGAGTGTTGGTGTGCTTTCTTGGTTGTTGGTTCAATATGAGTGGGCCAGTTGTTGGTGATATTGACTCCCACAAATTTGAAGTCCCATAGAACTTAGCTTGCTTCCATTTAGTCCACATTCCTCTAAACTTTTCCTATCCATGTACTTGTCCAAATATGTTAATATATAACAGTGCACCACAAGAATGGGCCATTCAGCCCACAATGTCTTGTGCTAACAATGCCAAGTTAAACTAATTTCATCTACGTGTACATGATCCATATCCCTTCATTCCCACAGAGTATTGTATAAAAGTTGGGAGGTCATGTTGCAGTTGTATAAGACATTGTGCCCATCTAAAAGCCTCTTAAACGGCACTTTTAGAAGGATGAGGGAGGACCTCATTACCAAATAGTGAAAGGCCTGGAATAGAGTGGAGGTTTCCACTAGTGGGAGCGTCTCGGACCAGAGGCCATAGCCTCAGAATAAATGGATGTACTTTGCGGAAGACGTACAGGTATGTAGGTTAATTGGCTGGGTAAATGTAAAAATTGTCCCTAGTGGGTGTAGGATAGTGTTAATGTACGGGGATCGCTGGGCAGCACGGACTTGGTGGGCCGAAAAGGCCTGTTTCCGGCTGTATATATATGATATGATGATATGATATGAAGATAAAGAGGCATTTCTTTAGCCAGAGCGTGGCGAATCTGTGGGATTCCTTGCCACAGATGGCGGTGGAAGCCAAGTCAGTGGGTATTTTTAAGGCAGAGATTGATGGATTCTTGATTAGTGTGGGTGTCAGGGGTTATGGGGAGGAGACAGGAGAATGGGGTTGGGAGGGAGAGATAGATCAGCCATGATTGAATGGTGGAGTGGACTTGATGGTCCGAATAGCCTAATTCTGCTCCTGGATGTTATGACCTGTTGTATAAGCTTCCACCACCAGCCCCTGCGGCATGTCTCAGCAAGGCGGGTCTCAATAGCTCTATAGATGCTGCTTGTACACCAGTACAGTATTAACAACAGCAGCAGTGCACAGCGGTAGAGTTGCTGCCTCACAGTGCCAGAGACCCGGGTTCGATCCTGACCAGGGGTGCTGTCTGTGGAGTTTGTACGTTCTCCCCGTGACCGAGCAGGTTTTCCCTGGATGCTCCGGTTTCCTCCCACACTCCAAAGACGTCCAGGTGGGCAGGTTAATTGGCTTTGGCAAGTTGTAAATTGTCCCTAGTGTGCAGGATGGTTGGTTGGCACGGACTGGGTAGGCCAAGGGGGGCCTGTTTCCTCACTGTACATCTAAAGGCTGAATACTCACTCCCAATGATCACACAACAGTCACACTCAGTAATATCGCCCAGCCACCGTGGATAATATTAAAAATTTATTAAAATCAAATACAGACTAATAAACAGGTGTACATGGCAGATATACAGGAACAAGGTGCAGATACTGGAGTAGGAAAAAAAACTGCAGATGCTGGTTTAAATCGAAGGTAGACACAAAATGCTGGAGTAACTCAGCGGGTCAGGCAGCATCTCGGGAAAGAAGGAATGGGTGACGTTTCGGATCGAGACCCTTCTGCAGGTACTGGAGTCTGAGAACTCAGAGGGTCAGTGATGTAAAAGACAGACTAATGGCTCGTTACCTCCATAAACTGATGGAGATGAAGTAACAGAACTGTTGACACACAGCAACACATATATATCACAAAATAGACCGCAGGGCAACAGCAGCAGATCACACAGCCAAGTAACAACACTAACAGTGCTGAGGGCTAACTGGACAGAGGGGGGGGGGGGGGGTGATTTGTTCAGGGAATGAGGCAGAATCTGCCCGTACTCAGTTCAGATTGACTAGTTTTATTTGCGGAAGGGAGTTGGGAATCTTGCTCTGCCTGGCACCCCCCCCCCCCCCCCCCATCGGGCAATCTAACGACCTTTCCCGCTCCAAGATGGCTGCTTGCTTTGCCTTCTTACCCAGAGTGCCAGAGGACAGAACGGCGTCGCCTTGCCGGCTCCCGGTAACGGGAGTCTCAACCCGCGGTCAGGTGAGCATCTGCCCTTCGGCCCGCCGAGTCCGCGCCGACAGCCCGTTCACGCACTAGTTCCACGTTGTCCCGCTCTCTCTCATCCACTCCCCACACACCAGGGGGCGGTTCACAGAGGGGCCGATCCACCCACAAACCCGCACGGGCGCGTCTTTGGGACGTGGGGGGGGGGGGGGAAACCGGAGCGCCCGGAGGAAACCCACGCAGTCACGGGGAGAGAACGTGCAAACTCCACACAGACACAATGGGTGACCCCCCTTGTCAGGAAAACAGGGGACTGGGAAAAGACAAGGGCCAGACTACGACAGGGAAAGTGTGGATTACAACAGTATGCATTTAAAAGAGAGTTAGATAGAGCTCTAGGGACTAGTGGAATCAAGGGATATGGGGAGAAGGCAGGCACGGGTTACTGATTGTGGTTGATCAGCCACGATCACAATGAATGGCGGTGCTGGCTTGAAGGGCCAAATGGCCTCCTCCTGCACCTATTTTCTGTTTCAATGCTCTCCCCATCTTCGACCAGCAGCCTGCCTGTCCGGCTCAGATTGCCCGGCGTGGGGGAGCTGAGATTCCCCCCCTCGATGTGGGAGTTTGATCGCCCCGATGCGGAAGGCCTGACCGCCGGCTACGGGAGCCAAGATCGTCCCGCCAACGGAAGGCCCGAGGCCCCCGACCGCGGGAGGACAAAGAAGGGAAGAGATTGAACCTTTTTTTGCCTTCCATCACAGTGTGGAGGAGTCACTGTGGTGGATGTTCATGTTAACATGTATTTCGTGTGTCCTGTTGCTTTTTATTGGTAAGGCTGTACGGCAAATGACATGCCTCGTATGTTGCAAAACATACTTGGCTAATAAAGTATGATTGTGATTATGGAACTCTCCATTGACTGACAATGGCCTGGATAGAGTGGATGTGGAGAGGATGTTTCCACTAGTGGGAGAGTCTAGGACCAGAGGGCACAGCCTCAGAATGAAAGGACGTTCCTTTAGGAAGGAGATGAGGAGGAATTTCTTTAGTCAGAGGGTGGTGAATCTGTGGGATTCATTGCCACAGACGGCGGTGGAGGCCACAAGTCAGTGGGTATTTCTACAGCGGAGATTGACAGATTCTTGACTAGTACGGGTGTCAGGGGTCACGGGGAGAAGGCAGGAGAATGGGGTTGAGAGGGAGAGATAGATCAGCCGTGATTGAATGGCGGAGTAGGCCGAAACGCCCAATTCTGCTCCTGGAAAGCGTACAAACTTGTGAACCTCCCACGATACGAGTGTTAGTCGTTCATTATTCCTGCGGCTAAAAACAGATCTGTGAGCTCGGGGTTGAACTATCGGATTAATGGCTCTTCCAAGTTTGCCAAAGACAAGAACAAAATGTACAGGGCCCTAGTGAGACCGCACCTGGAGTACTGTGTGCAGTTGTACAGGGCCCTAGTGAGACCGCACCTGGAGTACTGTGTGTAGTTGTACAGGGCCCTGGTGAGACCGCACCTGGAGTACTGTGTGCAGTTGTACAGGGCCCTAGTGAGACCGCACCTGGAGTACTGTGTGTAGTTGTACAGGGCCCTAGTGAGACCGCACCTGGAGTACTGTGTGCAGGTTTGGTCTCCAAATTTGAGGAAGGACATTCTTGCTATTGAGGGAGTGCAGCGTAGGTTCACCAGGTTAATCTACGGGATGGCGGGACTGTCGTATGTTGAAAGACTGGAGCGACTGGGCTTATATACACTGGAATTTAGAAGGATGAGAGGGGATCTTATTGAAACATATAAGATTATTAAGGGATTGGACACGCTAGAGGCAGGAAACATGTTCCCGGTGTTGGGGGAGTCCAGAACCAGAGGCCACAGTTTAAAAATAAGGCCATTTAGAACGGAGATGAGGAAAAACTTTTTCACTCAGAGAGTTGTACATCTGTGGAATTCTCTGCCTCAGAAGGCAGTGGAGGCCAATTCTGTGGATGCTTTCAAGAGAGAGCTAGATAGAGCTCTTAATGGTAGCGGAGTCCGGGGGTATGGGGAGAAGGCAGGAACGGGGTACTGATTGTGGATGATCAGCCATGATCACAGTGAATGGCGGTGCTGGCTCAAAGGGCCGAATGGCCCCCTCCTGCACCTATTGTCTATAAAATGCGGAGAGGAAGTAGGATCGGGTGGTCACGCTCCCTCCCCGTACCATTCCAAGCTCCGCTTCTTCAAGGCTACTGACGGGCGGTGGTGGGAGGCAGGTGTTAGCAGCTTCGGTGGAGGAGGGGGGAGGGGGGAAGAGAGGGAGAGATGCTTACAGAGGGTGCTGTGTGCGTGGGGGGGGCAGGGGTCAGATTCCTTCCGGCTCTTTCTTCGGCAGCGGCCTCCTGAACAGCAGGATGTGAGGCTCTGGGGAGAGAAGAGAGGATTCGTGCTTACACAACCGCAGGCAGACGCAGGAGGTACGAGAAGGGGAGGGAGGGAAGGAGACAAGGGGCACTCGGGGAGTGTGTGTGTGTGTGTGTGTGTGTGTGCGCGTCTGTTTGTGTGTGTGTGTGTGTGTGCGCGTCTGTTTGTGTGTGTGAGTCAATCGATCCACGTTTTCTCAGGTCATGGGATACCATGAAGGGCAAGCACGGTGGCGCAGCGGGTGGAGCTGTTGCCTCACCGCGCCGAAGCCCCAGGTTCGATCCCGACCACGGGTGCTGTCTGTACGGAGTTTGCACGTTCTCCCCGTGACCTGCGTGGGTTTTCTCCGGGTGCTCCGGTTTCCTCCCACACTCCAAAGACGTGCAGGTTGGTAGGTTATTTGCCATCGGTAAATTTTAGTTTGAGAGATACATCGCGGAAACAGGCCCTTTCGGCCGACCAGCGATCCCCGCACACTAACAACATCCTACACACACAACCACTTGGGACAATTTTTACATTTGCCAAGCCAATTAACCTACAAACCTGTACATCTTTGGAGTGTGGGAGGAAACCGAAGATCTCGGAGAAAACCCACGCAGGTCACGGGGAGAACGTACAAACTCCGTACAGACAAGCGCCCGCTTTCGTCATCGAACCCGAGTCTCTGGTGCTGCATTCGCTGTAAGGCGGCAACTCTACCGCTGTGCCACCGTGTAACCCTAATTGTCCAAATTGTCCTTGGTGTGTGTAGGATTGGAACTAGTGTACGGGTGATTGTGGGTACGGCTGATTCAGGAAGCAGGCTGGATTAGAGGGCTTCAGCTACAAGGGGACTTGGGACCACAAATGCCACTTTATAAAACAAGGACACACCGTGCTGGAAGATTGCGGTGGGTCAAGCAGAAACTCTGGAAAACACGGATAGGTGACACCTTCAGATCCAAACATTGTGCGTTCACGGTGGCGCGGCGGTAGAGTTGCCGCCTTACAGTGAATGCAGCGCCGGAGACCCGGTTTCCATCCCGACTACGGGTGCTGTCTGCACGGAGTTTGTACGTTCTCCACGTGGGTTTTCGCCGAGATCTTCGGTTTCCTCCCACACTCCAAAGACGTGCAGGTTTGTGGATTAATTGGCTTGGTAAATGTAAAAATTGTCCCCAGTGGGTGTTGGATAGTGTTAGTGTGCGGGGATCGCTGGTTGGAGCGGACCCAGTGGGCCGAAGGGCCTGTTTCTGCGCTGTATCACTAAACTAAACTGCGTATCCATGTGTAGGAAGGGTCCAACCCAAAACATTGAGGAAAGATTGGAAGGACTGGGCTTGTATTCACTGGAGTTTAGAAGGATGAGAGGGGATCTTATAGAGACGTATAAAATTTTAAAAGGACTGGACAAGCTAGATGCAGGAAAAATGTTCCCAATGTTGGGGGAGTCTAGAACCAGGGGCCACACAGTCTAAGAATAAAGGGGAGGGCATTTAAAACTGAGGTGAGAAGAAACTTTTTCACCCATAGAGTTGTGAATTTGTGGAATTCTCTGCCACAGAGGGCAGTGGAGGCCGATTCACTGGATGAATTTAAAAGAGAGGGAGACAGAGCTCTAGGGGCTAGTGGAATCAAGGGATATGGGGAGAAGGCAGGCACGGGTTACTGATTGTGAACAATCAGCCATGATCACAATGAATGGAGGTGCTGGCTCGAAGGGCCGAATGGCTCCACCTGCAATCAATTTTCTATGTTTCCATTGCAGATCCATGTGTAGGAAGGAACTGCAGATGCTGGTTTATACCGAATAGACACAAGGTGCTGGGTAACTCTGTGGGTCAGGGAGCATCCTTGGAGAACATGGATTTGTGACGTTTTGGATCGGCTCTGAAGAAGGGTCCCGAACCGAAACGCCACCTATCCTTGTTGTCTGGAGCTGCTGCCTGAACGGGTGGGTGGGGTTGGCAGGGCAGAGGGACGGGGGTGGCACGGTGGTGGGGTTGGACTGTGCGGAACTGGAACCTTCCCCTGCTGGCCGTGACACTGCCTGGGGGAAGGGGGTAGAGGAGGGAGGGGGATGAGGCCGTGACGGTCAGAGCGGCCGGTACCTGGCTCGTGAATCATGTAGTGTATCCAGCCCGGACTCTGCTGGACGCCCAGGTTACGCCACTCCGTCTCTGACATGAGGTGAGCCTTGGGCACGATCTTGGCGATCTTCTTCGGCAGCATCACGTGGCTGGGGAGAGAGAGAAGAGGGAGAGGGGGACAGGGACAGAGAGATAGATTAAAAAAACGGCCGTTTACTTGTAGGAAGGAACTGCAGATGCTGGTGGTACAGTGGGTTGTATGGTGAGGTACAGAGAGGTAAGGTAGGGCAGTGTGGGATATGGTGGGGTACAAAGTGGTACCATGGGGCAGGGAGGGGTACGGTGGTTGTGTGGTAGGGTAGAGTGGTTGTACAGAGTGGTACGGTGGGGCAGGTAGTGGTGAGGAGGGGCAGGGAGGGGTACGGTGGGGTACAGGGTGGTAGGGTAGGGTCGGAAGTGGGTACGGTGGTTGTGTGGTAGGGTACAGTGGTTGTACAGAGTGGTACGGCAGGGCAGGTAGTGGTGAGGAGGGGCAAGGAGGGGTACGGTGGTTGTATGGTGGGGTAGAGAGTGGTACGGTAGGGCAGAGAGGGGTACAGTGGTTGTATGGAGTGGTACGGTGCGGCAGGGAGGGGTACGGTGTGGCAGAGAGGGGTACGATGTGGCAGAGAGGGGTACGGTGGGGCAGGGTGGGGTAGAGTGGGTGGTATAGTGGGGTACAGGGAGGTACGGTGTGGCAGAGAGGGGTACGGTGGTTGTATGGTGGGGTACAGTGGTAGGGTAGGGCAGGGAGGGGGTACGGTGGATGGTAGAGGGTGGTACGGTGTGGCAGAGAGGGATACGGCGGATGGTACGGTGGGGTTCAGGGTGGTACGATAACGGTGGGTACGATGCAGCACAGTGTGGGGAACGGTTTGGCATGGGGGCAAGCAAGATGGCCGACACGTTGCCACCTCCCAGAAGCCCCCGCGCGCCAGAAAGTACCCTATCCCGGTGCCGGGATTTCCGGTGCGAGGGCCGGAAGTGGGAGATGGCGGCGGCGGCGGCGGTGACCGCGACGGGGGGAGATCGCGGCGGCCGCGGGGAGCGGGAGGGAGGAGGAGGGGGGGGAGTAGCGGAGCATCCTCCGATGGGGCCCGGCGCGCGGAGGTAGCGCCGGTGGACTGACCGGTACTCGAACTCGCCGTCGTTGTAGCGGTCCGAGTAGTAAATGTCGCTCCGATCCATCGCCCTGCAGGCGCCTCCAAAACACCGCGCGCTCCCTCCCCATTGGCCCGCCGGCCGGTCAGCTGACCCGCCTTCGGCCCCGCCCCCGACTCCCCATTGGTCAGATGACGCTCATCGCGCCTCTCCCCCCGCTCCCCATTGGTCAGAAGACGCTCGCCGCGCCCCTCTCCCGCTCCCCATTGGTCAAATGACGATCGCCGCGCCCGTCCCCCCACGTTCCATTGGCCCGCGGGCTCAGTCAGCTGACCCGCCCTCAGCCCCTCCCCTCGCTCCCCATTGGTCAGATGCTCGCCGCGCCGCTTCCCGCCCGCTTTCCGTTGGCCCGCGGGCTCCGTCAGCTGGACCTCCCTCAGCCCTGCTCCCCATTGGTCAGATGACGCTCGCCGCGCCCCTCCCCCCTCTTTCCATTGGCCGCGGGGCCGTCAGCTGACCCTCCTTCAGCCCTGCCCCCCCTCCCCAATGGTTAACAGACTACGCCCTCAGCCCCGCCCACTGCTCCCCATTGGTGAATGGACCCTCCCTTAGCCCCGCCCACCGCTCCCCATTGGTCAACGGACCCTCCCTCAGCCCCGCCGCCGTTCCCCATTGGTCAACAGACCCTCCCTCAGCCCCGCCGCCGTTCCCCATTGGTTAATGGACTACGCCTCTCGGAGAAAATCCATGCGGTCACGGGGAGAACGTACAAACTCCGGACAGACAGCACCCGTAGTCGGGATCGAACCTGGGTCTCCGGCGCTGCAACTCTACCGCTGCGCCACCGTGCCGCCCAAAATGTTCTGGTCGACACTTCAGTCAATTAAACATTCTTGGATTCTTTGCTTTGTTTGGGAGGCTGGCATCAAGTAATGGCAGTGAGGTGACATGCTGACTGAATGTAACCAAGTCACCATCCTGGGGTTGTTGGTAGGGGACTGTACACTGGCATGGAATTTCAGTTTAGTTTAGAGATACAGCGGGGAATCGGGCCCTTTGGCCAACTTGAGTCCACGCCGACCAACGATCACCCGTACACTAGTTCTGTCCTACACACTATAGACAATTTGGAGAAGCCAATTAACCTACAAACCTGTGCGTCCTTGGAGTGTGGGAGGAAACCCACGCGGTCACAGAGAGAACTTACAAACTCCCTACAGACAGCACCCGTAGTCGGCTGTGAGGCAGCAACTCTACCGCTGCGCCTTGTCCTTCCTGTAGACCTGGAGGATGTTGTTGGTGGGATCTCTCCAGATCCTCGGGCTGCCTGCTGTAGGGTTTCGGTTTATTATTGTCATGTGTACCGAGGTACCATGAAAAGTTTTGTTATGCATGCTATCCAAACCGATCAGATCTATACACACAATCAAGTCTATACACACAATCAAGTCAAACTCCGGTACAACAAGTAGAGCAAAGGGGAAGATACAGAGTGCAGAATGTAGCTCTCAGCATTGCAGTGCACCAGTTCCAGAGACAAGGTCCAATGGGGTGGAGGCAAAGATACTAGAGGAACAAGATGGACCACTCCGTTGAAATCGCCTTTACTGAAGTGTAGTACCCAAAGGAGCCATTTTAGTAGGCAAAACCCGCCGTTCGCTCTGGCTCTCGCAATGTAATCAGTGTTTTGGGGGAACAGTGTGTGTGATGATACCATTAAAATGCAGAATATATCTCATCTATCAACTCACAGATTTTTGTTATTTTTCTTTTAAAATGTTTCTGCGAGTTTCTGCCTACTAAAATGGCGCCATGATATACTACAGTTTTAAGTCGAGTGGTCTATCTTGTTCCTCTAGTATCTTTGGGCAGAGGTGAATCGGGCAGTACCCTAGCTCATGGAAGATAGACAAAGTGCTGGAGTAACAGCGGATCAGGCAACATTCCTTCTGGAGAGAAGGAATGGGTGTCGTTTCGGGTGGAGACCCTTCCGCACTGAACTGCAGGTTACAAGGGCGTACGGGAGGGCAAGGATCACTACTGCATGAGGCTGCGATTGATGCTTTGCTTTCCACTCTCCTGCCCATTTGACCAAAGGAATGGTCCCTGTGGGGCCCTTTAAATGGTCAGTGACGTCATGGGAGGGCTGGGCCACGTCCTCTGCGTGTGACAGCACGTTGCTAGGCAGCAGGGGGGGCAGGCACGTCCAGTGACGTTTATGGGAACGCCCTCTGCGTGTAACGTAATGTTGCCCCGCAGTCAGGGGGAGGGCACGTCCAGTGACGTTTGTGGGAACGCCCTCTGCGTGTGACGTAACGTTGCCCCGCATCGAGTGGGGGGGGCAGGGCACGTCCAGTGACGTTAAGGGGAACGCCCTCGGCGTGTGACGTAACGTTGCCCCGCAGCGAGTGAGGGGCAGGGCACGTCCAGTAACGTTTGTGGGAACATTGCGTGTGACGTAACGTTTCCCCGCAGTCAGGGGGCAGGGCACGTCCAGTGTCGTTGGTGGGAACGCCCTCTGCGTGTGACGTAACGTTGCCCCGCAGTCAGGGGGGAGGCACGTCCAATAACGTTGAGGGGGACGCCCTCTGCGCGTGACGTAACGTTGCCCCGCAGCAGGAGGTGGCAGGGCACGTCCAGTGACGTTAAAGGGAACGCCCTCGGCGTGTGACGTAACGTTGCCCCGCAGCGAGTGAGGGGGCAGGGCACGTCCAGGGACGTTTGTGGGAACGCTTGCTGCGTGTGACGTAACGTTGCCCCGCAGTCAGCCTTGGCGATCACCTGTTCGTCACTGCGCCCCGCCCACAGGCGGGAGAGGGCGGGGCCAGGCCGAGTGACGTGACGCGGCCCCGCCTGCCGGGGGGGATGGGCCGGACGTGACGCGACGGGGCGGTTGGCGGAGCGGCCGCTGACCCCGGTGGCTGCAGGCGCGGGGTCAGGGTTGAGAGAGCGGAGACAAGCGGCCGGAGCGGACACGGACACGGGGAGAGTGGACACGGTGAGCAGCCGCGGGATAGGGACGGGGGGAGGGAGTGAGAGATGGAGTGAGAGTGGGGAGAGAGAGAGGGAGTGAGAGTGGAGATAAGGAGAGAGAGAGGTAGAGAGAGAAGGGAGAGGGGGGAGTGAGAGTGGGGAGAAGGAGAGAGAGTGTGGGAGAGAGAGGGGGGTGAGAGAGAGAAAGAAGTAGAGAAGAAGAGAGAGGGAGAGTGAGGGGGTGAGAGAAGGGGAGAGAGTGTGTGTAGAGAGGGAGACGGTGAGGAGCCGCGGGAGAGGGGGAGTGAGAGTGGGAGCCGCGGCACTGGGAGAGTGGGGTGAGAGGGGGTGAAAGAAGTGGGGAGAGTGTGAGAGGGAGAGTGGGGGGGGGGAGGCGAGTGTGAGGAGGAAAGAGTGAGGGAGGAGGGGAGAGAGAGTGAGGGAAGTGAGAGAGGGAGGGGGTAGAGTGTGTGTGGAGAGGGAGAGGAGTAAGAGTAGGGAAAGAGAGGGGGTGAGAGTGAGGCAGGGGGATAGAGGAGATTGTGGGGGGGGAGAGTGGGAGAGGGGAGTGAGGCAGGGGGATAGAGGAGATTGTGGGGGGGGGAGAGTGGGAGGGGGAGAGTGGGAGTGAGTGAGGGGGATAGAGGAGATTGTGGGGGGGGGGAGAGTGGGAGGGGGGAGAGGGGAGTGAGGCAGGGGGATAGAGGAGATTGTGGGGGGGGGGAGAGTGGGAGGGGGGAGAGGGGAGTGAGGCAGGGGGATAGAGGAGATTGTGGGGGGGGAGAGTGGGAGGGGGGAGAGGGGAGTGAGTGAGGGGGATAGAGGAGATTGTGGGGGGGGAGAGGAGAGTGAGAAGAGGGAGGGGGTAGAGAGAGTGAGAGGAAAGTGGGTGGGGGAGGGGAAGAGAGGAGAGTGAGTGGGGGAGAGTAAGAGGAGGGGAGAGGGAGGGGAGGGTGTGTAGTGGTGTGCAGAGAGGGAGTTGGAAAGGGAGGGGAGGGGAGGGTGTGTAGTGTTGGGGGAGTGGTGTGCAGAGAGGGAGTTGGAAAGGGAGGGGAGGGTGTGTAGTGTTGGGGGAGTGGTGTGCAGAGAGGGAGTTGGAAAGGGAGGGGAGGGTGTGTAGTGTTGGGGGAGTGGTGTGCAGAGAGGGAGTTGGAGGTTCGGAGGAAGGAGCGTGGGTGGCAGGGTAAGTGGAGGGGCAGAGGCCGGAGTGGGCAGCGGGTCGGGGAACAGTTAGTCGCGGGAATGAGACAGTGAGTGGATTGAGGGGGGGGGGGGGGGGGGGGGGGGGGGCTGAGGCATTGAGGGGGGAGGGCCATGGGGTTTGGAGGGGAGTGAGGGACCGGGCGGGGGCAGGGGAAGGCGTGGGACCGGGGGAGTGGATTGTGAGGGGATGCGAGGGTGGGGAAGATGGGGCCCGAGTGTCAACAGGGGGTGGAGGGGCGGAAGAATGAGGGGAGAGTGAGAAGGAACGAGGAAATGAGATGGGGAGGAAGGAACGGTGAAGGTTTGGTACTGCTTACGTGCGGATGTGATCAATTTGTATTGATGCCAGCCAAGAAAACAAACTTTAATATCATTGCCTCGTCCATGTACCATGGATTTTAAGTTCCATTCTATTTAACCATGAGGGGAGCCGCTCTCTCGGTTAAGTTCTCGACCCCCGGTTGGGGGAAGGGGACGAAATTTTCCCCCCTCAGTCCTGCTGCAATCCTTTTCTGCCAGTCCCGTCTCTGTAAGTGACCTGCGTGGCAAAGCAGGTCTAAACCTGTGCCGTGGAACTGTATGTAACTCTCTGCTCTCAGCCATCGTCACCAGACTTCCTCGTACAATCCGAAGCTTTTCAACGTGTTTGTGCCGGGTAATTTCTGTGGCGCGTTTTCTATGGGTCACGACAACTTTGGGGATTCCTGGACAACTAGAGAGCGGTCAATAGACAATAGGTGCAGGAGGAGGCCATTCAGCCCTTCGAGCTAGCACCGCCATTCAATGCGATCATGGCTGATCACTCTCAATCAGTACCCCGTTCCTGCCTTCTCCCCATACCCCCTCACTCCGCTATCCTCAAGAGCTCTATCCAGCTCTCTCTTGAAAGCATCCAACGAACTGGCCTCCACTGCCTTCTGAGGCAGAGAATTCCACATCTTCACCACTCTCTGACTGAAAAAGTTCTTCCTCATCTCCGTTCTAAATGGCCTACCCCTTATTCTTAAACTGTGGCCCCTTGTTCTGGACTCCCCCAACATTGGGAACATGTTTCCTGCCTCTAATGTGTCCAATCCCCTAATTATCTTATATGTTTCAATAAGATCCCCCCTCATCCTTCTAAATTCCAGTGTATACAAGCCCAATCGCTCCAGCCTTTCAACATACGACAGTCCCGCCATTCCGGGAATTAACCTAGTGAACCTACGCTGCACGCCCTCCATAGCAAGAATATCCTTCCTCAAATTTGGAGACCAAAACTGCACACAGTACTCCAGGTGCGGTCTCACCAGGGCCCGGTACAACTGTAGAAGGACCTCTTTGCTCCTGGGCGACGATCTACCTCGTTGGAGACCCTCAGACTATCTTTGATCGGACTTTACTGGCTTTATCTTGCACTTTACAGCCTTTATCCCGAACCAGGGGCCACGGTTTAAGAATAAGGGGCAGGCCATTTTGAACTGAGATGAGGAAAAACTTTTTCAGTCAGAGAGTTGTGAATCTGTGGAATTCTCTGCCTCAGAATGCAGTGGAGGCCAATTTAAATCTCTGCTTTAAAAGAGAGATTTAGATAGAGCTCTTAATGATAGTCAGGGGATATGGGGAGAGGGCAGGAATGGAGTACTGATTGTGGATGATCAGCCATGATCGCGGTGAATGGCGGTGCTGGCTCGAAGGGCCGAATGGCCTCCTCCTCTACTCCTGCACCTATTGTCTATAAATGTTATTCATAAGGTCCTAAGTGATAGGAGGAGTAATAGGACATTCGGCCAATCAAGTCTACTCCGCCATTCAATCGTGGCTGATCTATCTCTCCCTCCTAACCCCATTCTCCTGCCTTCTCCCCATAACCCCTGACACCCGTATTAATCAAGAATCTCTCTATCTCGGCCTTAAAAATATCCACTGGCTTATGGCCTCCACAGCCGTCTGTGGCAAAGAATCCCACAGATTCACCGCCCTCTGACTAAAGAAATTCCTCCTCATCTCCTTCCTAAAGGGACGTCCTTTAATTCTGAGGCTGTGCCCTCTGGTCCTGGACTTTCCCACGAGACCTTCGGTTTCCTCCCACACTCCAAAGACGGGTTTGTAGGTTAATTGCCTTTTTATAAATATAGATTGTCCCAGGTGTGATGTGGGGATCGCCGGTCGGCGCGGGCTCGGTGGGCCGATGGGCCTGTTTCCGCACTGTATCTCTAAAGTAAACTACAACTATTGGCCCGGACCACTTGCAAAACCTCACACCGGTCTGGTTAGATTTCCACTCTCAGCATCTAACTTGTAAAAAAGCCAATGGAAGGTTGGCCTTCATCACAAGAGGAGTTGAGTATAGGAGCAAAGAGGTCCTTCTGCAGTTGTACAGGGTCCTAGTGAGACCGAACCTGGAGTACTGTGTGCAGTTTTGGTCTCCAAATTTGAGGAAGGACATTCTTGCTATTGAGGGCGTGCAGTGTAGGTTTACCAGGTTAATTCCCAGAATGGTGGGACTGTCATATGTTGAAAGACTGGACAGACTGGGCTTGTATACACTGGAATTTAGAAGGATGTGAGGAGATCTTATCGAAACGTATAAGATTATTAAGGGGTTGGACACGTTAGAGGCAGGAAACATGTTCCCAATGTTGGGGGAGTCCAGAACAAGGGGCCACACATAGTTTAAGAATATGGGGTAGGCCATTTAGAACGGAGATGAGGAAAAACGTTTTCAGTCAGAGAGTTGTGAATCTGTGGAATTCTCTGCCTCAGATGGCAGTGGAGGCCGATTCTCTGAATGCATTCAAGAGAGAGCTGGATAGAGCTCTTAAGGATAGCGGAGTCAGGGGAGAAGGCAGGAACGGGGTACTGATTGAGAATGATCAGCCACGATCACATTGGATGGCGGTGCTGGCTCGAAGGGCCGAATGGCCTCCTCCTGCACCTGTTGTCTATCGAACCCGGGTCTCTGGCGCTGCAAGGTGGCGATTCTACCGCTGTGCCACCGTGATACGGACTGATAAGAGCTGTTGGGCTGCTTATTTTTAATTTGCGCGAGGGCATTGTTTATTTGAAGGATGGTGGAGCTGTGAAGCAGGAAGTTGTTAGAGAGATTATTTATGTGGCGGGTAATTCCTGGTAATTGCCTCGGCAGGGGACCAGGGCCCATGTGAATGCTCGGCACACGCCTCCTCCCCCTCCTTCCTCGTTGCAGCTGAGCTCTGAGGCCCGCACGCACCCACTGCTTGGCTGTAGTCCTGCCCCGCTGAAGTTCCACGTCCCCACACTCGTTTGGGCTTGCCAATAGGCACGCAAACTGCTTTTTGTTTTTGCATAAAGAAACAAGCTTTGCAGATGCTGCTTTGCAAAAGGAGACACAAAGTGCTGGAGTAACTCAGCGGGTTAGAGCATCTCTAGAGAAACTAGGAACTGCAGGTGCTGGTTGACAAAAGAAGGCACAAAGTGCTGGAGTAACTCGGGGTCAGAGCATCTCTGGACAAACAAAGAACTGCAGATGCTAGTCTATAAAAGAAGACACAAAGTGCTGGAGGAACTGACCGGGTCAGGGCATCTCTGGAGAAACTAGGAACTGCAGGTGCTGGTTGACAAAAGAAGACACAAAGTGCTGGAGTAACTCCGCGGGCCAGGCAGCATCTCTGGACAAACAAAGAACTGCAGATGCTAGTTTATAAAAGAAGACACAAAGTGCTGGAGTAACTCAGCGGGTCAGGCAGCATCTCTGGAGAAACATGGAACTGCAGGTGCTGGTTGACAAAAGAAGACACAAAGTGCTGGAGTAACTGAGCGTGTCAGGCAGCATCTCTGGAGAGAGTGGATAGGTGACGTTTCAGGTCAGGACCCTTCTTCAGACTGATTGTAGTAGGGGGATAGAAAGCTGGAAGAGAGGTGGGGGTGGGACAAACCTGATGGAATGACAGGTGGAGGAAAAGACACAAAGTGCTGGAGTAACTCAGCGGGTCGGGCAGCATCTCTGGAGAAACACGGAACTGCAGATACTGGTTGACAAAAGAAGACACAAAGTGCTGGAGTAACTCCGCGGGTCAGGCAGCATCTCTGCGGAACATGCATAGGTGACGTTTCTGTTCAGGACCCTTCTTCAGACTGATGGGAGTGAGGCAGAGAAACTGGAGCTGATGTTACCTTCCTATTTAACAAGCTTTCGTATCGCTTCCCCCTTCCAGCTTTCTCCCCCCCCCCCCCCCACACAATCGGTCTGAAGAAGAGTCTCGACCCGAAACGTCACCCATTCCTTCTCTCCTGAGATGCTGCCTGACCCGCTGAGTTACTCCAGCATTTTGTGAAATAAATACCTTCGATTTGTACCAGCGTCTGCAGTTATTTTCCTACACTTGTGATTACGGGCGCCGTCTGTACGGAGTTTGCACGTTCTCCCCGTGACCTGCGTGGGTTTTCTTCGAGATCTTCGGTTTCCTCCCACACTCCAAAGACGTGCAGGTTTGTAGGTTAATCGGCTTGATAAATGTAAAAATTGTCCCTAGTGTGTGTAGGATAGCGTTAGTGTGCGGGGATCGCTGGTCGGCGCGGACCCGGTGGGCCAAAGGGCCTGTTTCTGCGCTGTATCTCTAAACTAAACTACCGAGATGCTGCCTGACCTGCTGAGTTACTCCAGCACTTTGTGTCTTTTTTTTAAACCGTGGACATTTATGTCCTTAGACTAACTTCAGGGTGGTGGTTATCTCGCTATTTGTTAAACCACCTTGTCATTTGGCATTTACCGCATTTTGCTGCAGTTGACTAAAAGGGTGACTCTCAATGCCATTTTTGCTCGTACGATTTAGTTCATAAGTCATAGTTGGAGCAGAATTAGTCCATTCGTCTCATCAAGTCTACTCCGCCATTCGATCATGGCTGATCTATCTCCCTCTCAACCCCATTCTTCTGCCCTCTCCCCTGACACCCGTACCAATCCAGAATCTATCGATCTCCGCTTTAAAAAACACCAAATGACGGCCTCCACAGCCGTCTGTGGCACTGAATTCAGCAGATCCACCAACCCCCTGGCTGAAGAAATTCCTCCTCGTCTCCTTTCCAGAGGTACGGCCTTTTATTCTGAGGCTGTGCCCTCTGGTCCTGGACTCTCCCACTGGTCAACCTGTTCAACCTCTCTCTGTAGCCTAAGTGCTGAAACCCAGGCAACATTCTAGTAAATCTCCTCTGTACCCTCTCCATTTTGTCGACATCCTTCCTATAATTTGGCGACCAGAACTGCACACCATACTCCAGATTCGGCCTCACCAATGCCCTGTACAATTTCAACATTACATCCCAACTTCTATACTCGATGCTCTGATTTATAAAGGCAAGCATACCAAACGCCTTCTTCACCACCCTATCCACATGAGATTCCACCTTCAGGGAACAATGCACAGTTATTCCCAGATCCCTCTGTTCCATTGCATTCCTCAATTCCCTACCATTTACCCTGTACGTCCTATTTTGATTTGTCCTACCAAAATGCAGCACCTCACACTTATCAGCATTAAACTCCATCTGCCATCTTTCAGCCCACCCTTCCAAAAGGCCCAAGTCTCTCTGTAGACTTTAGTAACATTAACTTTATTTATATGCTGTAACTGTAATTAATTTTGTGCACAACCCGCAGGCATTGCCACTTTCATTTCACTGCACATCGAGTATGTGTATGTGACAAATAAATTTGACTTGACTTGACTTGACTTGACTTGGTGGAAACGTCCTCTCCACTTGATCCAGTCCTTTCACTATTTACTTGCCCGTCACTCAGTACTGTCTGTTTGGTTTGTACGGGCGGCTCTGAGCTCTTCAGGTTGTAAGTACACGCTCTGAAAGTAAGCGTGCAGGTACAGCAGGCAGTGAAGACAGCTAATGGCATGTTGGCCTTCGTAACGAGACGATTTGAGTACAGGAGCAAAGAAGTCCTTCTGCAGTCGTACAGGGCCCTGGTGAGACCACATCTGGAGTATTGTGTGCAGTTTTGGTCTCCTAATTTGAGGAAGGACGTCCTTGCTATTGAGGCAGTGCAGCGTAGGTTCACCAGGTTAATCCCCGGGATGGCGGGACTGTCATATGAGGAAAGATTGAAAAGACTAGGGTTGTATTCACTGGAGTTTAGAAGGATGAGAGGGGGATCTTATAGAGACGTGTAAAACCATAAAAGGACTGGACAAGCTAGATGCAGGAAAAATGTTTCCAATGTTGGGGGAGTCCAGAACCAGGGGCCACACACAATCCAAGAATAAAGGGGAGGCCATTTAAAACTGAGGTGAGAAGGAACTTTTTCACCCAGAGAGTTGTGAATGTGTGGGATTCTCTGCCACAGAGGGCAGTGGAGGCCGATTCACTGGATGAATTTAAAAGACAGTTAGATAGAGCTCTGGGGGCTAGCGGAATCAAGGGATACGGGGAGAAGGCAGGCACGGATTACTGATTGTGGATGATCAGCCATGATCACAATGAATGGAGGTGCTGGCTCGAAGGGCCAAATGGCCTCCTCCTGCACCTATTTTCTGTTTCTGTTGAGGGTCTTTGGGTAAGGGTGGGTGCTGGGTATCCGGTGGGGGGAGGCCATTTACAAGCGTTCAAAAGCATTGGGTGGAAGTAGATGCCAGAAATAGTTTGCTCGACGGAGAAGATTTCTGTGGGGGATGTGCGCTCGAGAGCCTGAAAATAAAAACCAGTCGACACTTTTGAACAGTGTGTCAGAAGGAACTGCAGATGCTGGTTTAAACCGAAGGTCGACACAAAAAGCTGGAGTAACTCAGCGGGATCAGGCAGCATCTCTGGAGAGAAGGAATGGGTGGCGTTTTGGGTCGAGATCCTTCTTCAGACTAGGAATAAGGGAAATTGAGAGATACTGACATGACAGAAATGATGGTTCTTGACTATATTTGTGTTTGTTTCTATGTTTTGTTTATCTGCTTCTGACTTATGATGTGTTTTTTAAAAATTATATTTAGACAACAGACAATAGGTGCAGGAGGAGGCCATTCGGCCCTTCGAGCCAGCACCGCCATTCAATGTGATCATGGCTGATCATTCTCAATCAGTACCCCGTTCCTGCCTTCTCCCCATACCCCCTGACTCCGCTATCCTTAAGAGCTCTATCTAGCTCTCTCTTGAATGCATTCAGAGAATTGGCCTCCACTGCCTTCTGAGGCAGTGAATTCCACAGATTTACAACTCTCTGACTGAAAAAGTTTTTCCTCGTCTCAGTTCTAAATGGCCGACCCCTTATTCTTAAACTGTGTGGCCCCTGGTTCTGGACTCCCCCAACATTGGGAACATGTTTCCTGCCTCTAACGTGTCCAACCCCTTAATAATCTTATACGTTTCGATAAGATCTCCTCTCATCCTTCTAAATTCCAAGACAACCACCACAGGCTGACACAATGCACACTCACACACACACACTCACACACACACTCACACACACACTCGCACACACACACACACTCACACACACACTCACACACACACACACTCACTCGCACACACACCCACTCACACACACACACACTCACACTAGCTCGAAGGGCCTGTTTCCATACTGTCTAAAGTCTAGACAGAAAATAGGTGCAGGAGGAGGCCATTTGGCCCTTCGAGCTAGCACTTCCATTCATTGTGATCATGGCTGATCACAATAAGCTTTGGCTTCTGCCTACACCTTTTTTTTCGGTCAGAAAATATCATGTGTGATTATATTGTTTTATATTTGATACAATGATATTTAACTTTCACAACTGTACGGTCAATCTGTTATTTTGACCGGAAAATCAATTAAAAAATATATATAAATAAAAATATAGACGGGGATGTGGAGAGATAAAGAACAACGAATGAGAGATATGCAAAGAAAGTAACGATGATAAAGGAAACTTGTTTCCTGTTAGGCCGTTGTTGGCTGTTCGTTGGGTGAGAACGAGAAGCTGGTGCGACTTGGGTGGGGGAGGGATAGAGAGAGAGAGAGAGGGAATGCCGGGGCTACCTGAAGTGAGAGAAATCAATATTATAGACAATAGGTGCAGGAGTAGGCCATTCGGCCCTTCGAGCCAGCACCGCCATTCAATGTGATCAAAGCAAGCTTCCTGCGGGAACAAACCGCGGTGAGCTGCAGGGAGCAAGATGGATGAAGAGGAATGAATGTGGGAGGAAGGAGAGTGAGTTGCCGAAGGGCCTGTTAATTGAAAAAAGACAATAGGTGCAGGAGGAGGCCATTCGGCCCTTCGAGCCTGTACGCACCGCCATTCAATGTGATCATGGCTGATCATTCTCAATCAGTACCCCGTTCCTGCCTTCTCCCCATACCCCCTGACTCCGCTATCCTTACGAGCTCTATCTAGCTCTCTCTTGAATGCATTCAGAGAATCGGCCTCCACTGCCTTCTGAGGCAGAGAATTCCACAGATTCACAACTCTCTGACTGAAAAAGGGTTTTCCTCATCTCAGTTCTAAATGGCCGACCCCTTATTCTTAAACTGTGGCCCCTTGCTCTGGACTCCCCCAACATTGGGAACATGTCTCCTGCCTCTAACGTGTCCAACCCCTTAATAATCTTCCACAGAATTCTCACCACTGGGCTGCGAGCTGCCCAAGCGAAATATGAGATGCTGTTCCTCCAATTTGCGTTTAGCCTCACTTCTGACAATGGAGGAGACCGAGGACAGAAAGGTCTGTGTGGGAATGGGACGGAGAATTAAACAGCCTGGTTAGACGTGGACACGCGTTAGACTTTAGAGACACAGCGTGGAAACAGGCCCTTTCGGCACACCGAGTCCACGCCAACCAGTGACCACCCCACACGCAATATCCCACACGCCAACGACAGCTTTCCAATTTTTTTTGGTAACCAAAGCCAATTAAACTGCAAATCTATATGGGCTACCGGCACGGTAGCGCAGCGGTAGAGTTGCTGCTTTACAGCGAATGCAGCGCCGGAGACTCAGGTTCGATCCTGACTACGGGTGCTGTACTGTAAGGAGTTTGTACGTTCTCCCCGTGACCTGCGTGGGTTTTCTCCGAGATCTTCGGTTTCCTCCCACACTCCAAAGACGTACAGGCATGTAGGTAAATTGGCTGGGTAAATGTAAAAATTGTCCCTAGTGTGTAGGATAGTGTTAATAGTGTTAGTGTGCGGGGATCGCTGGGCGGCGCGGACTTGGTGGGCCGAAAAGGCCTGTTTCCGCGCTGTATATATATGATATGATGATATGATATGAAACCGGAGCACCCGGAGAAAACCCACGCAGTCACAGAGGGAATGTACAAATGTGTTTATACGTACCAAATGTTAGTCAGTTCATTTTATTGTCGCGTGTACCGAGGTGCAGTGAATAGCTTTTTTGATGTGTGTTAACCAGTCAGCGGAAGGACTCCGCACACACACACACACGTGCACACAGAGACACGGGCAGACACATAGATGCATGATGCACACTGGCACACGTGAACACGCACGGGCGCACAGGCACAGATGGGCACACACATAGATGCAAGATGCACGCACACAGACACACACGTGCACACACACACAGACACATGGGCACACAAATAGATGCAAGATGCAGACACACACACACATGCACACAGATGCGTGCGCGCAGAAACATGCTCCTAGACGCACGCAGACACGCACGCCCGCAGTAAGGCAGCAGCCACGCCTCTGCATCACCCCTAGTGCCTTGCACGTTGACTAGGATTTTCCTTAATCCTATTTCCTTGTTCCTTTGTCCATTCTGGGCAGCGCTGAGTGTCAACTCCTGTTGCCATCCATGCTGCTCTGTCTCCGTTGCTGACGTTGGTGTTTACAGAGTGCTCGGTGCGAAGGTTGGCGAATCTCTTGCACAAAACCTCCTGTACCTCTGTCCGCTGCCTTTTGCGTGTTCTGGCGAATTTTGTTTTGTATCTTCAGCAGGAAAGCGCGCGGAGAAGATTTATGAGGATGTTGCCAGGGCTCGAGGGGCCTGAGCTACAGGGAGAGGTTGAGCAGGCAGGGACTCTATTCCTTGGCTGACGGGTGATTTCACTGGTAGAAATACGTTTAAAAAGTGTTTTCGTTAAGTTTCTAGCAGTCCGTGGTGCTTTAGAAGCACGGAAGGGGTATGTTGACTGGGTCAGTGGCGTATTGCTTAGTTTTCATATCATATCATCATATCATATATATACAGCCGGAAACAGGCCTTTTCGGCCCTCCAAGTCCGTGCCGCCCAGCGATCCCCGTACATTAACACTATCCTACACCCACTAGGGACAATTTTTACATTTACCCAGCCAATTAACCTACATACCTGTACGTCTTTGGAGTGTGGGAGGAAACCGAAGATCTCGGAGAAAACCCACGCAGGTCACGGGGAGAACGTACAAACTCCTTACAGTGCAGCACCCGTAGTGTTCAGAGATTAGGCGCGGAAATGGGCCCTTCGACCCACCGAGCCCGCGCCGACCAGAGATTCTGGGAAAATCAGGTTGGTACTGGACCCCAAGAAAGGGGGTTTGGAGAGTGCCTCTAAGGTGGATTTTTAGAGCAGCTTGTACTGGAGCCTACCAGAGAGAAGGAAATTCTGGATTTAGTTTTGTGTAATGAACTGGATTTGATAAGGGAACTCAAGGTAAAGGAATCATTAGCAGGTAGTGATCAAAATATTGTTTTAATTTGCAATTTGAGAGGGGGAAGGTAAAATTGGAAGTGTCAGTATCGCAATTGAACAAAGGGGACTATGGAGGCATGAGGGGGGAGCTGGCCAAAGTTGACTGGAAGGGGATGACAATGGATCAACAATGACAGGTATTTTGGGGAATAATCCAGAAGATGCAGGATCATTTCATTCCAAAGAAAAGAAAGATTCTAAGGGGAGTAAGAGGCGACCGTGGCTGACAAGGGAAGTCAAGGACATTATAAAAATAAAAGAGAAGGCGTATAACATTGCAAAGATGAACGGGAAGCCAGAGGATTGGGAAACTTTTAAAGATCAACTGAAGATAACTAAAAAGGCAATGCGGGGAGAAAAGATGAAGTACGAAGGTAAGCTAGCCAAGAATATAAAGGAGGATAGATAGTTAAAGCTTCTTTAGGTATGTGAAAAGGAAAAAAATAGTTACGACAAATGTGGGTCCCTTGAAGACAGAAACAGGTGAATTTATTATGGGGAACAAGGAAATGGCAGATGAGTTGAACAGGACTTTGGTTCTGTCTTCACAAGGAAGACATAAACAAACTCCCAGATGTACTAGTGGACAGAGGACTTAGGGTGACGGAGGAACTGAAGGAAATTCACATTAGTCAGGAAATGGTGTTGGGTAGACTGATGGGACTAAAGGCTGATAAATCCCCAGCATCTGCAGTTTTTTTTTCGTTCAGGTACTTTGATTTTGTACTGGCTTCTGTTAATTGTAAATTTTCCCTAGTGTGTAGGATAGTTTAGTTTAGTTTAGTTTAGAGATACAGCGCGGAATGTGAAAATTGTGCCAAGTGTGTGTAGGATAGTGTTAGTGTGCGGGGATCGCTGGTTGGCGACGACCCGGTGGGCCGAAAGGCCTGTTTCCGCACTGTATCTCTAATCTAAGTCTACTCCGCCATTCACTCATAGCTGATCTATCTCTCCCTCTCAACCCCATTCTCCTGCCTTCTCCCCATAACCCCTGACACCCGCACTGATCAAGAATCTATCTTTATCTGCCTTCAAAACATCCATTGACTTGGCCTTCACAGCCTTCTTGTCAGCAGTTCACTCGTGGCCAGTGAACAGTGGACGGGTGTTTATGTGCAGGAAGGAACTGCAGATGCTGCTTTAAACCAAAGATAGGCACAAAATTGCTGGAGTAACTCAGCGGGACAGGCAGGGTCTCGACCCGAAACGTCACCCACTCCTTCTCTCCACAGATGCTGCCTGTCCCGCCCAGTTACTCCAGCATTTTGTGTCTATCAGCGAGGTGTTAACGTCTTGTTTTCAGTGGCGTGAGCCGGCACTACAGGGTTTACCACTCCTGGTGCTCTGGGGGACTAGCGCGGTG
This sequence comes from Rhinoraja longicauda, assembly GCF_053455715.1. NCBI lineage: Eukaryota > Metazoa > Chordata > Chondrichthyes > Rajiformes > Arhynchobatidae > Rhinoraja > Rhinoraja longicauda. The sequence goes on from NC_135996.1 coordinate 4,472,301, forward strand.
AGAGATTTGTCACCCACAGGCTAAGGCAGATGTGGTCTCGGCCTTGTTTCTACGTTTCAATCGCGGTGGCGCAGCGGTAGAGTTGCTGTCTCACGGCGCCAGAGACCCGTGTTCGATCCTGACCACGGGTGCTGTCTGTCTGTGCGGAGTTTGCACTTTCTCCCCGTGACCTGCGTGGGTTTTTCTCCCGAGAACCCCGGTTTCCTCCCGTGCCCCAAAGACGTGCGGATTTGTAGGTTAATTAGCTTGGTGTAACTGTAACAATTGTCCCCAGTGTGTGTAGGATTGGGGTAGTGTGCGGGGGTCGCCGTGGCCTCGGTGGGCCGAAGGGCCTGTTAATAGAAAATAGACAATAGGTGCAGGAGGAGGCCATTCGGCCCTTCGAGCCAGCACCGCCATTCAATGTGATCATGGCTGATCATTCTCAATCAGTACCCCGTTCCTGTCTTCTCCCCATACCCCCTGACTCCGCTATCCTTAAGGGCTCTATCTAGCTCTCTCTTGAATGCATTCAGAGAATTGGCCTCCACTGCCTTCTGAGGCAGAGAATTCCACAGATTCACAACTCTCTGACTGAAAAAGGTTTTTCCTCATCTCAGTTCTAAATGGCCGACCCCTTATTCTTAAACTGTGGCCCCTTGTTCTGGACTCCCCCAACATTGGGAACATGTTTCCTGCCTCTAACGTGTCCAACCCCTTAATAATCTTATGTTTCTGCGCTCTATCTCTGTGCTCGAGAGCTTGTGGTGCGGCCATTTTGGTGAGGAAATGACCCTCGGAATGGGACGCGGGTTAAACATTCACAGTCGTGGAACGAAGGGGAAGGCAACGATGCAAATGGAGCAGAGGAGACAGTGCAGTGGCCGTACAATGTTCCTCTGATCAGTCTCCCGTCCGGTGTCCAAGTTCATCCAACCCCGCCGTTCGTGTAGGAGAGAAAACTGCAGAAGCTGGTTTAAATCGAAGGGAGACACAAAATGCCGGAGTAACTCAGCGGGTCGGGCAGCATCTCCGGAGAGAAGGAGTGGGTGACGTTTTGGGTCGAGACCCTTCTTCAGACTGATGTCAGGGGAGGGGGCGGGACAAGAGTAGGATGTAGTCGGAGACGGGAAGACTAGTGGGAGAACTGGGAAGGGGGAGGGGATAGAGAGGGAAAGCAGGGACTATCTGAAGTTAGAGAAGTCAATGTTCATACCGCTGGGGTGTAAACTGCCCAAGCGAAATATGAGGTGCTGTTCCTCCAATTTGCGCTGGGCCTCACTCTGACAATGGAGGAGGCCCAGGACAGGAAGGTAAGTGTGGGAGTGGGAGGGGGAGTTGAAGTGCTGAGCCACCGGGAGATCAGGCTGGTTAAGGCAGACTGAGTGGAGGTGTTGAGCGAAACGATCGCCGAGCCTGCGCTTGGTCTCGCCGATGTAGAGGTTGACACCTGGAACAGCGGATGCAGTAGATGAGGTTGGAGGAGGTGCAGGTGGACCTCTGCCTCACCTGGAAAGACTGTTTGGGGCATATGTGTAAGACGGCAAGAATTGTAGGAAAGAAACTGCAGATGCTGGTTTAGATCAAAGCCATTCAAGTCCTGGCTTGTGCTACATCCCAGTGAAATTCTTTGCTTGCAAGGTATGCATATAGTCGCCCATAACGTGCAGGAGTAGGCCATTCGGCCCTTCGAGATAGATAGATTCTTGATTAGTACAGGTTATGGGGAGAAGGCAGGAGAATGGGGTTAGGAGGGAGAGGTAGATCAGCCATGATTGAATGGCAGAGTAGAATTGATGTGCTGAATGACCTAATTCTGCTCCTATCACTTTTGATCTTATGATCTAATGCTGGTTTACACAGAAAATAGACACAATATAGACAATAGGTGCAGGAGGAGGCCATTCGGCCCTTCGAGCCTGTACGCACCGCCATTCAATGTGATCATGGCTGATCATTCTCAATCAGTACCCCGTTCCTGCCCTCTCCCCATACCCCCTGACTCCGCTATCCTTAAGCGCTCTATCTAGCTCTCTCTTGAATGCATTCAGAGAACTTGCCTCCACTGCCTTCTGAGGCAGAGAATTCCACAGATTCACAACTCCCTGACTGAAAAAGCTTTTCCTCATCTCCGTTCTAAATGGCCGACCTCTTATTCTTAAACTGTGGCCCCTTGTTCTGGACTCCCCCAACATTGGGAACATGTTTCCTGCCTCTAACGTGTCCAACCCCTTAATAATCTTATACGTTTCGATAAGATCTCCTCTCATCCTTCTAAATTCCAGTGTATACAAGCCTAGTCGCTCCAGTCTTTCAACATATGATAGTCCCGCCATTCCGGGAATTAACCTGGTGAACCTACGCTGCACGCCCTCAATAGTAAGACACAAAATGCTAAGAGTAGACAAGTGGTCTTATAGAGGTGTATAAAATCATGAGAAGAATAGATCGGGTAGACACACTGAGTCTCTTGCCCAGAGTAGGGGAATCGAGGACCAGATGACGTAGGTTTAAGGTGAAGGAGAAAAGATTTAATAGGAATCTGAGGGGTAACTTTTTCACACAATGGGTGGTTTGGGTTTGGAACAAGCTGCCAGAGAAGGTAGGAAAGAGAACGGCAGATGCTGGTTTAAATCGAAGGTAGACACAAAATGCTGGAGTAACTCAGCGGGTCAGGCGGCATCTCTGGAGAGAAGGAATGGGTGACGCTTCGGGTTGAGACCCTTCTTCAGAACACCTAAGCTCTGTCCGTCTTAACCAACCTGATCTCCCGGTGGCTCAGCACTTCAACTCCCCCTCCCATTCCCAATCTGACCTTTCTGTCCTGGGCCTCCTCCATTGTCAGAGTGAGGCCCAGCGCAAATTGGAGGAACAGCTCCTCATATTTCGCTTGGATAGTTTACACCCCAGCGGTATGAACATTGACTTCTCCAACTTTAAGTAGCCCCTGCTTTCCCTCTCTCGCCATCCCTTCCCAGTTCTCCGACCAGTCTGATTGTCTCCGACTACATTTTATCTCTGTCCCCCGCCCCTCCCCTGACATGGAAACATAGAAAATAGGTGCAGGTGTAGGCCATTCGGCCCTTCGAGCCTGCACCGCCATTCAATATGATCATGGCTGATCATCCAACTCGGTATCCTGTACCTGCCTTCTCTCCATACCCCCTGATCCCTTTAGCCACAAGGGCCACATCTAACTCCCTCTTAAATATAGCCAATGAACTGGCCTCAACTACCTTCTGTGGCAGAGAATTCCACAGATTCACCACTCTCTGTGTGAAAAAAAACTTTCTCATCTCGGTCCTAAAAGAATTCCCCCTTATCCTTAAACTGTGACCCCTTGTTCTGGACTTCCCCAACATCAGGAACAATCTTCCTGCATCTAGCCTGTCCAACCCCTTAAGAATTTTGTGACGTGCAGGTATGTAGGTTAATTGACTGGGTAAATGTAAAAAATTGTCCCTAGTGGGTGTAGGATAGTGTTAATGTGCGGAGATCGCTGGGCGGCGCGGACTTGGTGGGCCGAAAAGGCCTGTTTCCGCGCTGTATATATATGATATATATGATATATATGATATATATGATAAGATCCCCCCTCAATCTTCTAAATTCCAGCGAGTACAAGCCGAGTCTATCCAGTCTTTCTTCATATGAAAGTCCTGCCATCCCAGGGATCAATCTGGTGAACCTTCTCTGTACTCCCTCTATGGCAAGAATGTCTTTCCTCAGATTAGGAGACCAAAACTGTACGCAATACTCCAGGTGTGGTCTCACCAATGCCCTGTACAACTGCAGCAGAACCTCCCTGCTCCTATATTCAAGTCGGACATCAATCTGAAGAAGGGTCTCGACCCGAAACGTCACCCATTCCTTCTCTCCCGGGATGCTGCCTGTCCCGCTGAGTCAAGTCAAGTTTATTTGTCACACACGCAAATGTGCAGTGAAATGAAAGATTACCCGCAGTCCAACAACAAGAGCAATAAAAATAAGCAATAACACACGCAATCAAACAAAAAGAAACAGAAAGAGACATCCATCACAGTGAGTCTCCTCCAGTCTCCTCCTCACTGTGATGGAAGGCCAGAATGTCCTTTCTCTTCCCTGCCGTCTTCTCTCGCGGTCAGGCTGTTGTAGTTGCCACGTTCCAGGCCGCGCCGGGCGGTGAAAGGTCTGCGGCGGGCCGACCCAAGCCCCGCGATTCGGGGCGGGCGAAGCCGCCGCTGTCGGGGCGGTCGGGGCTCCCGACATTGAAGCCCCCGCCGGGCAGAGAAAACCCCGCGGCCTATTTCAGGCTGCGCCGGACGGTGAAAAGTCCGCCGTGGGCTGACCCAAGCCCCGCGATTCGGGCGGGCGAAGACGCTGCCGCTGCCGGAGCTCCCGATGTCGGCCCCTACCCAGGGGGCTGCGAGCTTCCGACGTCCACACCTCCTCAGGCGAGGCCCAGCTGGAGGCCGCCAGCTCCAGGTGCATGGCCGGTGGTAGGCCACAACGGAGACACCACCCAGAAACAAAAGGTCGCGTCTCCGTTCGGAAGAGACAACTTTACATTTACAGTACCCCCCTCCCATAGTACACAACCGAAAAAAACGACATCACATTTACACTACAATCAAGACAAAAACACAACATAAAGACACAAAGACAGACGGGACAGCGCCTCATAAAGTCACTCCAGCTTTTTGTGTCCACCTGCCAGAGGAGGTAGTTGAGGCTGGGACCACCTCATCGTTTAAGAAACAGTTGGACAGGTACATGGATGGGACGGGTTTGGAGGGTTATGGACGGGCTGGCAAGCTAATCGGTTGTGGTAGCCCCTACAAGAACTGGGTCTGAAGAAGGGTCTCGATCCGACACACCTCCCATTCCTTCTTTCCATAGAAATAATTCCTTTGTCCCGCTGTTACTCCAGCATTTTGTGTCCATCCCACAAAAACTCCCTTGTGTCTCTCCAATATCTTTTGCGGCCTCGAATCAGCTGTGGGCTTCACTGCTGGGGAAACATTTCTCGACGTGTAGATGCTGTTTTGAAATAGGAAATGATGCTGACAATTTGTACAGAGACATCCCACAATCAGTACTGTGGCGGACAATTTGCGACTTGTTTTAGAAGATAAAGTTTGACGTCGGAACACAAGGGCAAATTATTGAGCCACACGCAACCTCATCAGTCAGAGGAGCGGAATTTGAGGAAGGTCGTCCTTGCTATTGAGGCAGTGCAGACTGTCGTATGAGGTGAGATTGGGCTTGTATTCACAGGAGTTTAGAAGTATGAGAGGGGGATCTTATAGAGACGTATAAAATTATGAAAGGACTGGACAAGCTAGATGCAGGAAAAATGTTCCCAATGTTGGGCGAGTCCAGAACCAGGGGCCACACACACAGTCTAAGAATAAAGGGGAGGCCATTTAAAACTGAGGTGAGAAGAAACTTCTTCACCCAGAGAGTTGTGAATTTGTGGGATTCTCTGCCACTGAAGGCAGTGGAGGCCGATTCACTGGATAGATTTAAGAGAGAGTTAGATAGAGCTCTAGGGGCTAGTGGAATCAAGGGATATGGGGAGAAGGCAGGAACGGGGTACTGATTGTGGATGATCAGCCATGATCACATTGAATGGCGGTGCTGGCTCGAAGGGCCGAATGGCCTCCTCCTGCACCTATTGCCTATAGGTCCGTATGTTTTTGTGCGTTAGAGACGGCACAGCGGGTAGAGCTGCTGCCTCGCAGCGCCAGATACCCTGGTTCGATCCTGACCACAGGCGCTGTCTGCACGGGGTTTGCACGTTCTCCCCGCGACCGCGTGAGTTCTCTCCGGGTGCTCCGGTTTCCTCCCACATGCCTCAGACATGCAGGTGTGTGGGTTAATTGACTTAGCTACAGATTGCAATTTCCCCCTCGTGTGTGTAAGATAGTGCTAGTGTACGGGGGGGGGTAGCCGGTCGGCGCGACCCGGTGGGCCGAAGGGCCTGTTTCCCACCCACGCTCTAAAATTTAAACGACAGAGTCGCCGATCCAGACAGTGATGCAATCCGGTCTGTAGGAGTGGAGGGATCGGCAGTTTTGGAAGCAGATTTAAACTTGGTTAATTATTGCAAAATGTTTAAACGGCTAGTTTTGGTACCGGTAATCATTGTTGAAATAATGAATGCTCTCTTGTTGTTGCCTCGGGAAGAAAATGGTCGCCTGCCTCGTCTGTACTGAAGAGGTGGCGCGGCGGTAGAGTTGCCGCCTGACAGCGGTCGCAGCGCTGGAGTCCCGGGTTCCATCCCGACTACGGGTGCTGTCTGTACACGATCTCCCCGTGACCTGCGTGCGTTTTCTCCGAGATCTTCGGTTCCCTCCGACTGGGGAAAGACAATAGGAGGAGGCCATTCGGCCCTTCGAGCCAGCACCGCCATTCAATGTGATCAGGGCTGATCATTCTCAATCAGTACCCCGTTCCTGCCTTCTCCCCATACCCCCTGACTCCGCTATCCTTAAGAGCTCTATCCAGCTCTCTCTTGAATGCATTCGGAGAATTGGCCTCCACTGCCTTCTGAGGCAGAGAATTCCACAGATTCACAACTCTCTGACTGAAAAAGGTTTTTCCTCATCTCGGTTCTACATGGCCGACCCCTTATTCTTAAACTGTGGACGTACAGGTTTGTAGGTTAATTGGCTTGGTCCAGGGGTAAACTGCCCCTCGTTTGTGTAAGACGGTGTTAGTGTACGGGGAACGCTAGTTGGCGCGGACTCGGTGGGCCGAAGGGTTTGCTTTCGTGCTGCGTCTCGAAACTAAACTGACCAGTCACAAAGTGCTGGAGCAACTCAGCGGGGACAGGCAGCATCTCTGGAGAAAAATGATGGGCTGCGTTTCTGGTCGGGGCCCTGCTTCAAACTATATTCCAGACTTCAGGTTCCAGCTACCCGTCAGACTGTCATGAAACACTTATGCACTCAATGAATACTTTAGAGGCGCAAAGACCTGCTGGTTTACAAAAAAATTTAATGAATCCCTTCCCTGCCTCACAGCACCACAGACCCAGCGTTTAGACAACAGACAATAGGTGCAGGAGGAGGCCATTCGGCCCTTCGAGCCAGCACCGCCATTCAATATGATCACGGCTGATCATTCTCACCGGGTCCGCACCGACCAGCGATCCCCACACAGTACCCCGTTCCTGCCTTCTCCCCATACCCCCTGACTCCGCTATCCTTAAGAGCTCTATCTAGCTCTCTCTTGAATGCATTCAGAGAATTGGCCTCAACTGCCCTCTGAGGCAGAGAATTCCACAGATTCACCACTCTCTGACTGAAAAGGTTTTTCCTCATCTCCGTTCTAAATGGCCTACCCCTTATTCTTAAACTGTGTGGCCCCTGGTTCTGGACTCCCCCAACATTGGGAACGTGTTTCCTGCCTCTAACGTGTCCAACCCCTTAATAATCTTATACGTTTCGATAAGATCTCCTCTCATCCTTCTAAATTCCAGTGTATACAAGCCTAGTCACTCCAGGTTTGATCCTGACTACGGATGCTGTTTGTACGTTCTCCCTGGGCGACTGCACCTATTTTCTATGTTTCTATCCATGTACCTGTCCAAATGTCTCTTAAACATTGTGGTAGTCCCTGCCTCAACTACCTCCTCCGGCAGCTCGTTCCACACACCCACCAAATATTCCCCCCTCACCTTAAGCCTAAGAATACACTGGCTTGTCAGTTTAGTTTAGAGATACAGCACGGAAACAGGCCCTTCGGCCCACCGGGTCCGCACCGACCAGCGATCCCCACACACTAACACTATCCTACTCCCACTAGGAACAATTTTTTTCACATAGACCAAGCCAATTAACCCACAAACCCACGCGTCTTTGGAGTGTAGGAGGAAACCGAAGATCTCGGAGAAAACCCACGCAGGTCACGGGGAGAACGTGCAAACTCCGTACAGACAGTGCCCGTGGTTGGGATGGAACCCGGGTCTCCGGCGCTGCATTCGCCGTAAGGCGGCAACTCTACCGCTGCGCCACCGTGACCGCCCCCCCCATGTACATGGTTCCCTTTAATAAAAACTAGACCAAGTGGACCTGTTGGGCCCAAACCTCTCCTGCATTGGTGCAGCACCCTCTCCTCCCCTATCCGCCCTCCTCCCCTCCATCCCCCTCAACCCCCCTTATCCTCCTTCCTCCCTCTCCCTCTCCCTCCTCCACTTCCCCTCCCCCCCACTCAATCCCCTTATCCTCCCTCCACCCCCTCCCTCCCTAAACCAAAGGGTTTAGAGGAATATACTAGACCAAGTGGACCCCGTTGGGCCCAAACTTCTCCTGCATTGGTGCAGCACCCTCTCCTCCCGCCCTCTCTCCTCCCCTTCCCTTCCCCCTTCCCCTCTCCTCACTCCATCCCTCCACCCTCACTCCCAAGGAGATAGATTTAAACTTTAAAATGTGATTGACTTAAAAAATATAACACCGATTTCAATGAAACTTCCATTGGCACCAAAGGGACGGCGGTGAGTGAGGTGGGCCTAAAATTGTCGCGCTATCATGCACCGTTTTGGCTGCAGTTCAGGAACAAACAAACAAACAAACGAGAGTTTCAGTATATCGGTTGTGGATTTGGAAGGGAGGGAATTAATTGGATGGAGCGCGTCTCCAAGGGCCCCTGTAATGAAAGACTGCACCATGATTGAAACCACTTGCTGTTTTTGCTGACAAGACCAGTCCACGTGGACCCCAGAGAGCGTGAGCATTTTTCTTCCTCGCTGGACCGGGTCCAGCGTTTGTCCGCGGAAAAAAAAAAAGAAATATATAAAAGAAGGGAGATAGATGTGCGGCGTTTGTTCGTGCCCGGAGTGATGTTGTGGGAAGCGGACTGTAACCCAATATCGCGGAGATCGGCGGCGGCAGAGTTTCTGGCCAGTGTCGACTGTCCCGTGATCAGACACCATATGATGTTTGTGCATCTGTCACTTAAGAGGGGAGTCGGGACGTAACAAAGTAAGACTTGTGCAGTGCTGAGCTCCCGGGCCAGCCACTTGTGTGCTGCATTTAAACAGTCATGGGAGATTATCAGGTCTGTTTGCCTCGTACGTTTTTTTTTTTAGATCTGTCGTAACAAATTCCTTCCCCTCCTCCCCTCCCCTCCTCTTGTCGTTTTAAGGAAAAGGTTTCGAAAGGCTTTTCTTTTCTTCTCTCTTCCCCTCACCCGCCACCCCTCCTTGTTGTTGTCGTTAAACCAGGATATTTCGAGAGCGCGTCTGCCGTTGCCTTTTTTCCCCGCACGGTTCGGGCTTCCGGCTTGCTCGGAATGAGACCGTCGCGTTCCACAGGGGCCGCCGCGAGGTCCGTTTCACGCGCGCGCCACTTCGAGGTACCTTGAAGCACCTCGAAGCCGTGCGGGTTTGCGGGCGGGTTGGCTCGGTGTGATCTGGGGGGGGCCACGGTGGCGCAGAGGTAGAGCGAATGCAAGGCCCGGGTTCCATCCCGACCACCGGTACGGAGTTTGCACGTTCTCCCCGCGACCCGCGTGGGTTTTCTCCGAGATCTTCGGCTTTCTCCTGCGCTCCAAAGGCGTGCGGGTTTGTAGGTTAATTGGCTTGGTATAAATGTAAAAATTGTCCCCAGTGTGTGTGGGATAGTGTTAGTGTGCGGGGATCGCTGGGCGGCGTGGACCCGGTGGGCCGAAGGGCCTGTTTCCGTGCTGTATCTCTAAACGAAATTGAAAATTGTCCCTCGTGTGTGTGTGGGAAGGTGTTAGAGTGCCAAGATCGCTGGTCGGCGCGGATCCGGTGGGCCGAAGGGGCCTGTTTCCGCGCGGTATCTCTAAACTAAATTTACGTTGGCCCTAGTGTGCGTGTGTGTGTGTGTGGAGGACGGCGTTAGTGTGCGGGGATCGCTGGTCGGCGCGGACCCGGTGGGCCGAAGGGCCCGTTTCCGCGGCGTGTCTCTAAAACGAACGACAGGCGATGAATCTTTATCCCGCTGCCGGATCAGTGCGTTTGCCGGCTTTGATGTTGCAGGAGCTTTGTGGGGCTGATGTTCACTGCTTTGTTTCCTGGGCAAAAACCAGTGAGCCTGGCCTCTGACTGACTTCCACCTCCCTTCTTGGCAGGTGGATGGCCGTGGAGCAAGCTTAAGTCCCACGGCACACAGAAGGGCCCAGTTCACGCAGTTTGTGTGGGAAGGGACTGCAGATGCTGGTTTAAAACTGAAGGTAGACATAAAAAGCTGGAGGAACTCAGCGGGACAAGCAGCACCTCTGGAGAGAAGCAATGGGTGAATCAGTCTGAAGAAGGGTCTCGCCTATTCCTTCCATCCGGAGATGCTGCCTGACCCGCTGAGTTACTCCTGCTTTTTGCATCTTATCATCAGTTTACGCAGTTGTTTAGTTTAGTTTTGAGATACAGCGCAGTAATGGGCCCGCAGAGTCCCCGGACACTGACGCACGCACACGCACGCACGCACACACACACACACACACACACACACACACACACACACACACACACACACACACACACACACACACACACACACACACACACACACACACACACACACACACACACACACACACACACACACACACACACACACACACACACACACACACACACACACACACACACACACACACACACACACACACACACACACACACACAGACACACACACACACACACACACACACACACACACACACACACAGACACACACACACCCCACACACAGACACACACACACACACACACACACACACACACACACACACACACACACACACACACACACACACACCACACACACACACACACAGACACACACACACACACACACACACACACACACACACACACACCCCACACACACACACACACACACACACACACACACACACACACACACACACAGACACACACACACCCCACACACACACACACACACACACACACACACACACACACACACACACACACCACACACACACACACCACACACACACACACACACAGACACACACACACACACACACACACACACACACACACACACACACACACACACACACACACACACCCCACACACACACACAAACCCCACACACACACCCCACACACCCCACACACACACTCACACACACACCCCACACACACGGGACAATTTATATTTTAACGAAGCCAATTAAACAGCAAAGCTGTACGTCTTCGGAGTGTGGGAGGAAGCTCAGAGCACCCGGAGAAAGCCCACGCAGGTCACGGGGAGAACGCACAAACTCCGTACAGACAGCGCCCGAGGTCAGGATGGAACCCGGGTCTCTGGCGCTGTGAGGCAGCAACTCTACCGCTGTGCCACCTTGACGTTTATTTTTCCTGCCAGTGGATTTGTGTATAGTTTTGGGCTCCGCTGTAATGAGAGTCACTGTTGATTCGCTTCATTCGTCGGTACCGTCCGATTCACCTCGACCCCATTGCGGACATTGGACTTTGTCTCTGGACCTGGTGCGCTACGATGCTGAGAACTATATTCTGCACTCTGTGCCTCCCCCTCTGCTCTACCTATGATCCTTGAGTATGCCTTGATTATATTTATGTATGCTATTATCTGATAGAGTGATACAGCGTGGAAACAGGCCCTTCGGGCCAACTCGCCCACATTGGCCAACAATGTCCCAGCTACACTAGTCCCACCTGCCTGCGCTTGGTCCATATCCCTCCAAACCCGTCCTATCCATGTACCTGTCCAACTGTTTCTTAAACGGTGGGATAGTCCCAGCCTCAACTACCTCTGGCAGCTTGTTCCATACACCCACCACCCTCTGTGTGAAAAAGTCACCCCTCGGAATCCTATGAAATCTTTTCCCCTTCACCTCCTCTGGTCCTCGATTCCCCTACTCTGGGCAAGAGACTCTGTGCGTCTACCCGATCTATTCCTCTCATGATTTTGTACACCTCCATAAGATCGCCCCTCATCCTCCTGCGCTCCAGGGAAGAGTCCCAGCCTGCTCAAACTCTCCCTGTAGCTCACACCCTCTAGTCCTGGCAATATCCTCGTAAATCTTCTCTGAACCCTTTGAAGCTTGACAATATCTTTCCTATAACATGGTGCCCAGAACTGAACACAGTCATCCACACCGAGGTTTGGCTTTGCCTCGTTGAAGCAGAATTGTCCTGCGCATTCATCGGTTTGGTCTGAAGAAGCTGTTTAGATAGCAAGCAAAACAAAGCTTTTCGCTGTACCTCTCGGTGCATGTAATGTTAATAGACAATAGGTGCAGGAGGAGGCCATTCGGCCCTTCGAGCCAGCACCGCCATTCAATGTGATCATGGCTGATCATTCTCAATCAGTACCCCGTTCCTGCCTTCTCCCCATACCCCCTGACTCCGCTATCCTTAAGAGCTCTATCTAGCTCTCTCTTGAATGCATTCAGAGAATTGGCCTCCACTGCCTTCTGAGGCAGAGAATTCCACAGATTCACAACTCTGACTGAAAAAGTTTTTCCTCATCTCCGTTCTAAATGGCCTACCCCTTATTCTTAAACTGTGTGACCCCTGGTTCTGGACTCCCCCATCATTGGGAACATGTTTCCTGCCTCCAACGTGTCCAACCCCTTAATAATCTTATACGTTTCGATAAGATCTCCTCTCATCCTTCTAAATTCCAGTGTATACAAGCCCAGTCGCTCCAGTCTTAATAAACACAAGCCTAAACCTCTGCCCCATTGTGAATGCCTGCACGGAGTTTAGGCTCCGCGTGGGACCGCGTGACCGCGAGGGATTTCTCCGGGTGCTCAGGTTTCCTGCCACACGCCGAAGATGTACCGGTTTCCAAATTAATTGGCGTCTGGAAATTGTCCCTCGATAGAACGAGTTTACGGGGTGATCGCCGCTCGGCACGGACTCTTGCCTCGTTGCATTGTGGGAGGGAACCAGAGCACCCGGAGAAATGCTCTGGTGTCCTCTGTGGGAACACCCTGGTCAGGTCAGGATCGACTCCGGGTGTCTGGCAGCAACTCTACCGCTGCGCCACCACTCCTTTAAACATTACCTTTAAGCAAAGCCCTCTGGCATTGGCTTACTGACGCCGATTTATATTTAGCAGAGAATGCCAAGGGTTTGTTTACATCTTTAAAAATGGGTCAAAGTCTTCAGGCGTGTCTCTTCGTTGAAGGAATGTTTTATTTTTGAACGCATGAGAGTACAGTGCTGGATGGAACAGGCCGTTCGGCCCACAGTGCCCGTGCTGAACTTGAAGCCGTTAAACTAGTAACAAGTTATGCATCACGGTGGCGCAGCGGTAGAGTTGCTGCCTTACAGCGAATGCAGCGCCGGAGACTCGGGTTCGATCCTGACTACGGGCGCCGTCTGTACGGAGTTTGCACGTTCTCCCCGTGACCTGCGTGGGTTTTCTCCGAGATCTTCGGTTTCCTCCCACACTCCAAAGACGTGCTGGTATGTAGGTTAATTGACTGGGTAAATGTAAAAAAATTGTCCCTAGTGTGTGTAGGATAGTGTTAGTGTGCCGGGATCGCTGGGCGGCGCGGACTCGGTGGGCCAAAGGGCCTGTTTCCGCGCTGTGTCTCTAAAAATAAATAAATAAATAGACTAATTCCCTTTCCCCCCTGGTGGAAACATAACCCTCCATTCCCTGCATATCTGTGTGCCTGTCTAAAAGCCTCTTAAACACCGCTATCTATCTGCCTCCACCACCACCCCTGGCAGAACGTTCTAGAGGCGGCACGGTGGCGCAGCGGTAGAGTTGTTGCCTCACAGCGCCAGAGACCCGCGTGGGTTTTCTCCGAGATCTTCGGTTACCTCCCGCACTCCAAAGACGTACATGTTTGTAGGTTCATTGGCTTGGTTATAAGTGTAAAATTGTCCCTAGTGTGTGTGTGTAGGGGAGTGTTAGTTTGTGGGGATCGCTGGTCTGTGTGGACTCAGTGGGCCGAGGGGCCTGTTTCAGCGCTGTATCTCCACACTAAACTGAACGAAGGTGTCGAAGGTAGACACAAAATGCTGGAGTAACTCAGCGGGTCAGGTAGCATCTCGGGAGAGAAGGAGTGGGTGACGTTTCGGGCCGAGACCCTTCTTCCATCACACTCTGTAAAAAAAACTTCCCCTTCCCCTCCCCCCTTCCCCTCCCCTCCTCCCCTCCCCCCTTCCCCTCCCCCCTTCCCCTCTCCCCTTCCCCTCCCCCCATCCCCATCCCCTCCCCCCCTTCCCTTCCCCGCCCCCCTTCACCGCCCCCCCATCCCCTCCCCCCCCCACTCCATCCCCCTCAAACCCCCTTATCCCTCCTTCCCCCTCCCTCCCTGGGAGATAGATTTAAACTTTAAAATGTGAATAACTTAAAAAATATAACACCGATTTCAATGAAACTTCTTCCATTAGCACCAAAGGGACGACGGTGAATAAGGTGGGCCTAACATTGTTGCGCTATCGTGTACCGTTTTGGCTGTAGTTCTGGAACAAACAAACAAACGAGAATTTTTGTATATAGATGGGCCAAACGCAGGAAGGTGGGACTAGTGTAGATGGGACATGTTGGTCGGCGTGGGCAAGTTGGGCCGAAGGGCCTGTTTCCCCACTCTATGACTGATTCATTCAGGCCAATTTGCACGTCTCAAAGGCAGCAAACTAGGTCAATAATAACTCACCTAATAGTGAGCGGCCTGGATCGAGTGGATGTGGAGAGGATGTTTCCACTAGCGGGAGAGTCTAGGACCAGAGGTCACAGCCTCAGAATTAAAGGATGTACCTTTAGGAAGGAGATGAGGAGGAATCTCTTCAGTCAGAGGGTGGTGAATCTGTGGGTTTCTTTGCCACAGACGGCTGTGGAGGCCACAAGTCAGTGGATATTGTTTAGATGATTAACAGATTCTTGGTTAGTGCGGGTGTCAGGGGTTATGGGGAGAAGGCAGGAGAGTGGGGTTGAGAGGGAGAGATAGATCAGCCACGATTGAATGGCGGAGTAGACCTGATGGGCCGAATGGCCTAATTCTGCTCCTATGTCCTATGAACTTATAACACCGACCGTACACTGCTGAGTTACTCCAGCATTTTGTGAATAAATACCTTCGATTTGTACCAGCATCTGCAGTTATTTTCTTATACTATTTGTACACAGTGTAAAAGTGGCCTGTTTACCCAAAAACGTTAATTTGTCATTTTCTTTTTATTTCTGCTGCCGATGGAATGGACTGTGTGGCCTCTTCCTGTTCTGCGAGGTTCAATGCTTGTGGTTTAGTGAGCCGTTTAGATAACGGAGCCTAATTCTGCCCAGAAGCATTCAAAACTTTTTTCTTGCTCATTCTGTGGTTTAATCTCTTCCTGTTGTGTGTCCTTTGGATGTCGTGGGACAGACCCTTTCAAGTTCGCTGCTAATCCGTTTTGACGTGTAGGAAGGAGCTGCAGATTTGTAGGAAAGAACTGCGGGCGCTGGTTTAATTCGAAGGCAGACGCAAAATGCTGGAGTAACTCAGCGGGACAGGCAGTGTCTCCGGAGAGAAGGAATGGGTGACGTTTCGGGTCGAGACCCTTCTTCGGACTGATGTCGGGGGGGTGGGCGGGACAAAATGCTGGAGTAACTCAGCGGGCCAGGCAGCACCTCTGGAGAAAAAGGATTGGTGACGTTTCGGGTCGGAAGCCTTCTTCGCTGAGTTACTCCAGCACTTGGTGTCTAACTAATGGCGGGACTGTCATATGTTGAAAGACTGGAGCGACTAGGCTTGTATACATTGGAATTTAGAAGGATGAGAGGGGATCTTATCGAAACGTATAAGATTATTAAGGGGTTGGACACGTTGGAGGCAGGAAACATGTTCCCAATGTTGGGGGAGTCCAGAACCAGGGGCCACACAGTTTAAGAATAAGTGGTCGGCCATTTAGAACGGAGATGAGGAAAACTTTTTCAGTCAGAGAGTTGTGAATCTGTGGAATTCACTGCCTCAGAAAGCAGTGGAGGCCAATTCTCTGAATGCATTCAAGAGAGAGCTAGATAGAGCTCTTAAGGATAGCGGAGTCAGGGGGTATGGAGAGAAGGCAGGAACGGGGTACTGATTGAGGATGCCCTCCAAGGCTGGTAGCTGTGTCCCGATGGTCCTCTGAGCTCTATGGACTACCCGCTGAAGAGCTTTCCTCTCTGCCTCCGTGCAGCTGAGATACCACACAGGGATGCCATGCGTTAGGATGCTCTCGATGGTGCAGCGGTAGAAGGTCGTCAGCAGCTGTTGGGGTAGACCAGACTTTTTCAGTGTTCTCAGGTAGAACGGTCGTTGCTGTGCCTTTTTGACCAGCGCAGCGGTGTTAGTGGACCATGTGAGATCCTCCAAAATGTGAGTGCCCAGAAACTTGAAGCTGGACACTCTCTCCACACGGTCCCCGTTGATAAAGATCGGAGCGTATTCCCCGTTGTGTGACCTACGGAAGTTGATGATCAGCTCCTTGGTCTTGGTGGTGTTTAGGGACAGGTTGTGACGTGTACAGTGAAAAGCTTCTTGCCACCTGCTAACCAGCCAGCAGAAAGACAATACATGATTACAATTAACCCGTTTACAGGGCACAGGTACATGATAACGGAATGACGTTTAGTGCCAGGTAAAGCCGGCAAAGTCCAGTGAGGGATATTCCGAGGAACATCAAAGAGGTCGACAGTGGGCGGCACGGTAGCGCAGCGGTAGAGTTGCTGCTTTACAGCGAATGCAGCGCCGGAGACTCAGGTTCGATCCTGACTACGGGTGCTGCACTGTAAGGAGTTTGTACGTTCTCCCCGTGACCTGCGTGGGTTTTCTCCGAGATCTTCGGTTTCCTCCCACACTCCAAAGACGTACAGGTATGTAGGTTAATTGGCTGGGTAAATGTAAAAATTGTCCCTAGTGGGTGTAGGATAGTGTTAATGTGCGGGGATCGCTGGGCGGCACGGACTTGGAGGGCCGAAAAGGCCTGTTTCCGGCTGTATATATATGATATGATATGATATGATATGATAGTAGATGGGCACTGCTCTCTGCACCAAAACATTCACCGAACAGTCCCTATCTACTGAAGATAGACGCAAAATGCTGGAGTAACTCAGCGGGACAGGCAGCATCTCTGGAAAAAAGGAATCAACAGTCAATTTATTTGTCACATACACATAAATGTGCAGTGAAATGAAAGATTACCCGCAGTCCAGCAATAAGACCAATAAAAATAAGCAATAAAAATATGCAATCATAAACCAACACCAAACAGAAAGACACATCCATCACAGTGAGTCTCCTCCAGTCACCTCCTCACTGTGATGGAAGGCCAGAATGTCTTTTCTCTTCCCCTGCCGTCTTCTCCCGCGGTTCAGGCTGTTGAAGTTGCCACGTCGGGCCGTGACGTTTCGGGTCGAGACCCTTCGTTTCGACCCGACACGCCCCCCCATTCCTTCTCTCCGGAGACGCTGCCTGTCCCGCTGAGTTACTCCGGCATTTTTGTGTCTATCTTCCTTCCTACACTGTCCTATCCACTGCCTTCTGTCGCACTTGGTAGCAGCCCCCCACCTCCCCACCAGGACCCCCCTCGTTCTTAGCGCCCCCTCCCTTCGTTCCGCCCTCGGTACGGTAAATCACGCCCCTCTGGTCCATCGCGCGCCACCAGATTCAGGAACAGCTTCTTCCCCGCTCCTGTCAGCTTCTCTACATCGGCGAGACCAAGCACAGGCTCGGTGATCGTTTCGCTCAACACCTACGCTGAGTCCCGCCTTAACCCACCTGATCTCCCGGTGGCTCAGCACTTCAACCCCCCCTCCCACTCCCGCACTGACCTTTCCGTCCTGGGCCTCCTCCACTGTCAGAGTGAGGCCCAGCGTAAATTGGAGGAACAGCACCTCATATTTCGCTTGGACAGCTTGCAGCCCAGCGGTATGAACATTGACTTCCAACTTCAGACAGTCCCTGCTTTCCCTCTCTCTCCATCCCCTCCCCTTCCCGGTTCTCCCACTAGACCTCCTGTCTCCCAGTTCTCCCACTAGTCCTCCTGTCTCCCAGTTCTCCCACTAGTCCTCCTGTCTCCCAGTTCTCCCACTAGTCCTCCTTTCTCCCAGTTCTCCCACTAGTCCTCCTGTCTCCGACTTCATCCTAGTCTTCCCGTCTCCGACTACATCCTATCTTTGTCCCGCCCCCCTCCCGTGACATCAGTCTGAAGAAGGTAGACGCAAAATGCTGGAGTCACTCAGCGGGTCAGGCAGCATCTCGGGAGAGAAGGAATGGGCGACGTTTCGGGTCGAGACCCTTCGTCGGTCTGAAGAAGGGTCTCGACCCGAAACGTCACCCACTCCTTCTCTCCAGAGACGCTGCCTGACCCGCTGAGTGACTCCAGCATTTTGTGTCTACCTTGAACTGTTGCCCTGGAATCCGGCGAGCAGTCCTGATTTTGCAACCTCCCTCATCGTGACCCTCGGACTTTCGTCTCTGTAACACTGCAACACGGGAACACGATATCCTGCTCGCTGGTCTTTGTCTCTTTGCGCTTGTTGTGCTTGTGTGTGGTGTCATTGTGCTCGGTCGGGTACAGTATACCTTGACTAGTTGGCACGCAAACAAAGCTGTTCACTGTATCTGGGTACACGTGGTAACAATAATAAGAAACCAAACCAATTTCAGGGTGTGGAAAAGTGGGTGGGGACTTGATTAGCACAGACCTAGCGACGTTTTGACTTTGTGATGTGTTTCGATTAGTTTAGTTTAGAGATGCAGCGCGGAAACAGGCCCTTCGGCCCACCGAGTCCGCGCCGAACAGCGATTTTCGCCCAGGTACACCAGCACTATCCTACACACACAATTTACAACTTTACCGAGCCGATTAGCCTACAAACCCGCACGTCTTTGAAGTGCGGGAGGAAACCGGAGCACCCGGAGAAAACCCACGCAGGTCACGGGGAGAACGTACAAACTCCGTGCAGACAGCGCCCGTAGGCGGGATCGAACCGGGGTCTCTGGCGCCGTGAGGCAGCAACTGAAGCGGATATTTGCGTAGCGGAGAATCTAGAACGAGAGGTGTCTGATTAAAAATAAGAGAGTGGTTCATTTAAGGTAAGATTAAGGGTTTTTCAGCTGGTAGAGCCACTGCTTCACAGTACCAGAGACCGGGTGGGGCTCGATCCTGATCTTAGGTGCTGACTGTGTGTGTGCGTGCGTGCGTGCGTGTGTGACCCTCGTGGGTTTCCTCCGGGTACTCCGGTTTCCTCCCACACTCCAAAGACGTGCGGGTTTGTAGGCTAATCGGCTCGGTAAAGTTGTAAATTGTGTGTGTAAACTCCGTACAGGCAGCACCCATAGTCAGGATCG
Source organism: Rhinoraja longicauda (assembly GCF_053455715.1). Taxonomy (NCBI): domain Eukaryota; kingdom Metazoa; phylum Chordata; class Chondrichthyes; order Rajiformes; family Arhynchobatidae; genus Rhinoraja; species Rhinoraja longicauda. Next base: position 4,491,558 of record NC_135996.1, read on the forward strand.
AACCCTGGGTCTCTGGCCCTTTAAGGCAGCAACTCTACCGCTACGCCACCGTGCCACCTCTGAAACCAAAGGGTTTAGAGGAATATACTAGACCAAGTAGACCCTTAGGGCCCAAACTTCTCCTGCATTGGTGCAGCACCCTCTCCTTTCCCCCCCCCCCCTCCTCTCCTCCCTTCCCCTCCCCTCACTCCATCCCTCCACCCTCACTCCCAAGGAGATAGATTTAAACTTTAAAATGTGAATAACTTTCAAAATATAACACCGATTTCATTGAAACTTTTACATTAGCACCAAAGGGACGACGGTGAGTAAGGTGGGCCTAAAATTGGCGAGCTATCGCGTGGCGTTTTGGCTGTAGCTCAGGAACAAACAAACAAACAAACAAACGAGAGTTTTAGTATATAGATGGGCCAAACACAGGCAAATGGGACTAGCCCTGTATGCCAACTTGGTCGACGTGGACATGTTGGGCCGAAGGGCCTGTTTCTGTGCTGTACTCTACTCATGGTGGTGCAGCGGTAGAGTTGCTGCCTTAGAACGTCAGACACCCGGGTTCGATCCCGACTACGGGCGCCGTCTGTACGGAGTTTGTACGTTCTCCCCCATGACCTGCGTGGGTTTTCACCAAGATCTTCGGTTTCTTCCCACACTCCAAAGACGTACAGGACTGGAGGCTAATTTGCTTGGTACAGTGTTAAATTGTCCCTGGTGTGTGTAGGATAGTGTTAGTATGCTGGGATCGTTGGTCGGCGTGGACTCGGTGGGCCGAAGGGCCTGCTTTCATGCTGTATCACTAAATTAAACTGAAATAAGCTAAACTAAAACCTAAATTGCTGTGACTTAATAAGCGGTGATCTTAAAATGGAGCAGAAACTGTCTGGAGCATTCAAAATGGGGACACACACGCTGGTTTGCCAACCACAAATTACTACTCTGGGATTATAATTCCAGACCAAAAAAAAAAGCAGGTTCGGAAATGTGTGTCTGGAAAAACAACTCTACAGGTACATTACTCTGGGAGATGGAAAAGTCGACTGGATTTAGTGTTTTGCGTTCCTTTGGAGCGCTGTGCGCTGTTCTGACCCACACATTATTGAGAGAGGGTTAAAAGAGAAATCTGAGAAGATGCAAAAGAAAAAGACCGGTTTGCTGCCAGAGTCGAGAAATGATACCTTTTCACCGCAAGATTTAAGTTAGTTATCAGGTAGTTTTGTTTATTGCCACGTGTAACGTGAAAAGCTTTTGTTGCAGTCAGCGGAAAGATAGTCCATAAGTAATAGGAGCAGAATTAGGCCATTCGGCCCATCAAGTGTACTTAGGGTTGCCAACTGTCCCGTATTAGCCGGGACATCCCGTATTTTGGGCTAAATTGGTTTGTCCCATACGGGACCGCCCTTGTCCCGTTTAGGCCTGGGGGGCGCTGTGGGCCCAGACAGTGTAGGCCCAGAGGCCCGGGCACCCCCTAACGGAGGTTGCATAGCAACCCGCCTCCCAGCCCGGGCGGCCGCCATTGGTGGAGCAGAGGCACGTGGCCGCTGGCTGGGTGAGGTCACGCGGGGTGGTGGCATCACCTTGTCCCTTATCTGGGAGCAAGATAGTTGGCAACCCTAAGCCGACTCCACCATTCATTCATGGCTGACCTATCTCTCCCTCCAAACCCCATTCTCCTGCCTTCTCCCCATAACCCCTGACACCCGTACTAATCAGGAATCTATCTCTGCCTTAAAATTTTCCACTGACTTGTGGCCTCCACAGCCATCTGTGGCAAAGAATCCCACAGATTCACCGCCCTCTGACTAAAGAAATTCCTCCTCGTCTCCTTCCTAAAAGAACGTCCTTTAATTCTGAGGCTGTGCCCTCTGGTCCTGGACTCTTCCACTAGTGGAAACATCCTCTCCACATCTAAGCCTTTTTAATAACAATAATAATAATGATTAAAATTTGTATTGGTCATATGTAGGTTGGCACAGGGTCAACGATACAATGAAATGTATTTGACAAGACAATGGGTCACCTCAGCAGTAATATACCAAGGATAAATAAGATTTAAAAAATGACATTAGTAAGGTAAAAAGACCCTATTAAAAATAGGTAAAAAGACAATATTAAAATTAATCAACGTATATGATGTGAAATGTGTTTATGAGTTCAGAAGCCTGATGGCCTGACGGTAGAAACTGTTCTTAAGTCTGGCGGTACGAGCAGCCATACTCCTGTATCGTCTGCCTGACGGTAACAAGGAGAACAGCCTGCGTGCTGGGTGGCTGTGGTCCTTGACGATGCTGCGTGCCTTCCGCAGGCACCGCCGGTAGAAAATGTCCTGAATGGCCGGGAGACAGTTGCCAGTGTTGTGCTGTGCTGTCTTCACCACCCTCTGTAGTGATTTGTGGCTGTGGGCCGAACAGTTCCCATAACAGACTGTCATGCCAGCCCGTCAGCAGGCTCTCGATGGTGCATCTGTAGAAGTTTGTGAGGATGCTGGCATTCATGCCAAACTTCCTCAGTCTTCTCAGGAAAAAGAGCCGCTGGCGGGCCTTCTTTGTTATTCGGTACGTTTCAATGAGGTCCCCCCTCATTGAAATTCATGGTTACAATCAAACCATTTCTAGTGTTTGGACACACGATAATGGAATAAGGTTCAGTGCAAGGTAAAGCCAGCAAAGTCCGATCAAGGATAGTCCGAAGGTCACCAAAGAGGTAGATAGAAGTCCAGGACTGCTCTCTGGTTGTGGTGGGATGGTTGATAGATTAAGGAATGGGAGAGGGTAGATACGTGAGACTGCACGTGCTGGAATCGTGAACAAAAAGCAAAGTGCTGGAGGAACACCATGACAGAGTGGTATAGACAATAGACAATAGGTGCAGGAGGAGGCCATTCGGCCCTTCAAGCCAGCACCGCCATTCAATATGATCATGGCTGATCATTCTCAATCAGTACCCCGTTCCTGCCTTCTCCCCATACCCCCTGACTCCGCTATCCTTAAGAGCTCTATCTAGCTCTCTCTAGAATGCATTCAGAGAATTGGCCTCCACTGCCGTCTGAGGCAGAGAATTCCACAGATTCACAACTCTCTGACTGAAAAAGTTTTTCCTCGTCTCCGTTCTAAATGGCCGACCCCTTATTCTTAAACTGTGTGTGGCCCCTGGTTCTGGACTCCCCCAACATTGGGAACATGTTTCCTGCCTCTAACGTGTCCAACCCCTTAATAATCTTATACGTTTCGATAAGATTCTTATACTTATAATTTCATATAATTGCTGCTTTACAGCGTCAGAGGCCCAGGTTTGATCCTGACTGCGGATGCTATCTGTGCGGAGTTTGCACGTTCTTCCCATGACTGTGTGGGTTTTCTCCGGGCGCTCCGGTTTCTTCCCACATCCCAAAGGCGTGCAGGTTTGTCGGTTAATTTGGCTTCTGTAAATTGGCCCTCGTGTGTAGGATAGAGCCAGTGGACAGGCGATCGATGGTCGGCGCGGACTCAGTGGGCCGAATGGCCTGCTTCCACGCTGAATCTCTTCATCCAGAAAACTCTTCATCCGCGTAGTTAGATTTAGATTTTAGATTTAGAGATACAACGCAGAAACAGGCCCTTCGGCCCACCGGGTCCGCGCCGCCCAGCGATCCCCGCACACTAACACTATCCTACACCCGCTAGGGACAATTTTTTTAAACATTTGCCCAGCCAATTAACCTACATACCTGCACGTCTTTGGAGTGTGGGAGGAAACCGAAGATCTCGGAGAAAACCCACGCAGGTCACGGGGAGAACGTACAAACTCCATACAGACAGCACCCGTAGTCAGGATCGAACCTGAATCTCCAGCGCTGCATTCGCTGTAAGGCAGCAACTCTACCGCTGCCACCGTGCCGCCCAGTTACTCCAGCACTTTGTGTCTATCTGCAGTTCCTTTCGATATATCTTACCTTCACCAACATCTGGATACATAGAAACATGGAAAATAGGTGCAGGAGTAGGCCAGTTGGCCCTTCGAGCCAGCACCGTCATCCAGAATCAGTACCCCGTTCCTGCTTTCTCCCCATATCCCTTGATTCTGTTAGGCCTAAGAGCTGTATCTACCTCTCTCTTGAAAACATCCAGTGAATTGGCCTCCACTGCCTACTGTGGCAGAGAATTCCACAGATTCACAACTCTCTGACTGAAAAAGTTTTTCCTCATCTCGGTCCAAAATGGCCGACCCCTTATTCTTAAACTGTGTGTCGTCGTCGTCGTCGTCCCCACCCCCCCCGGTTCACACCCATTTATCCCCTTCCCCCTTCCCTCCTACGTATTCCTTCCACTGGCTTCACAATTTGCACCACTTCTGTCCTTATTTCACACCGTTTATCTTTCCATCTGTGGCCTTTGTCCAACCATCAACCTATCAATAACGCCCCCCCCTCATGCCTCCTCGCGTGCTCCCACCTATCACTCGCCAAGCTTTGCCCTGCCCCCAGTGCTCATGGAGTCATAGAGTGATGCAGCGTGGAAACTGGCCCTTCGACCCAACTTGCCCGCACCGGCCAACAATGTCCCAGCCACCCTAGTCCTACCTGCCTGCGCTTGGCCCATATCCCTCCAAACCTGCCCTATCCATGTACCTGTCCAACTGTTTCTTAAACGATGGGATAGTCCAAGCCTCAACTACCTCCTCTGGCAGCTCGTTTCATACACCCACCACCTTCTGTGTGAAAAAGTTACCCCTATTACATTTCTTCTCCTTCACCTTGAACCTATGACCTCTGGTCCTCGATTCCCCTACTCTACCCGATCTATTCCTCTCATGATTTTGGAATAGAGACCTAGCCTACTCAACCTCTCCCTGTAGCTCACACCCTCTAGTCCTGGCAACGTCCTCGTAAATCTTTTCAGAACCCTTTCAAGCAGCCTGAAGAAGGGTCCCGACCCGAAACGTCAACTACCCATGCTCTCCAGAGATGCTGCCTGTCCCGCTGAGTTACTCCAGCATTTTGTGTGTTTCTCTGGAGAACACACAAGGACAGGCAACGAATTGGGTCGGGACCCATCGGACTGAATGTTGGGACTTTTCAAACCTCGTTAAACTGCTTTGAGCTGGAGGGTGGGATCATTTTTTTTTTACCGAACGTGCAAATATTTTCCAGATGTACCCCTGCAAGCTGTTGCCAAAGGAGCAAGGATGTGAATCAGTTCTCAAGAATGCGTCTGTTACCGCTTGGCTCAGTCCTGGCCTGCTTGCTCTTCCACGTAGAGTTCAGGCATGTAGACGTGTCAAATGCACTCAATAAAACCCCCGCCGATCACCAATCGGGGGCCTGGTGTGAAGAAGGGCCTCGACCCGAAACGTCGCCTCTCCACGTTCTCCACAGATGCTGCCTGACCCGCTGAGTTACTCCAGCACACGCAGAATGCTGGAGTAACTCAGCGGGTCAGGCAGCATCTCGGGAGAGAAGGAACGGGTGACGTTTCGGGTCGAGACTTGGAGAAGGGTCTCGACCCGAGACGTCACCCATTCCTTCTCTCCCGAGATGCTGCCTGACCCGCTGAGTTACTCCAGCACTTTTGTGTCCAGATTTTTTACATACTTGGGAATCGAGAATATGTGGGGGATAGTGAAAATGATTTTTTTTTTTAAATGGAAGGTATTTATTTCACAAAATGCTGACGTAACTCAGCGGGTCAGGCAGCATCTCAGGAGAGAAGGAATGGGTGACGTTTCGGGAAGGGTCTCGACCCGAAACGTCACCCATTCCTTCTCTCCTGAGATGCTGCCTGACCCGCTGAGTTACTCCAGCATTTTGTGAAATAAATACCTTCGATTTGTACCAGATTCTGCAGTTATTTTCTTACACTTTTTTTTAAATGGGTATTTTGGGCATCAGGATTGAGGGGCTCGATACACTCATCTGCCATGTTAAATTGGAACAAGAAAACATAGCAGCTAATTTTGGATAGAACTTCAGCTCAACAGAGAGGCAAGTGATGAAGAGATACAACTGGAGGTCGACACAAAATGCCGGAGTAACTCAGCGGGACAGGCAGCATCTCTGGAGAGAAGGAATGGGTGACCGTTCTGGTCGAGACCCTCCTTCAGACCCAAAACGTCACCCATTCCTTCTCTTCAGAGATGTTGCCTGTCCCGCTGAGTTACTCCAGCTTTTTGTGTCTATCTTCGGTTTAAACCAGCGTCTGCAGTTCCTTCCTACACAAGAGATACAACTGGCTGTTGTGTGTGGGCGTGAATCACAATATCACGCTCCTAGATCTCGGTTGAAGCTTAAAATCAGCACAGCACGTCGCTGTATGTCTGTGGAGTGAACACCTTCGCTCAGTCCCCCTTGCACGACCTGATCTCCCGGTGGCTCAGCACTTTACCTCTCCCTCCCACTCCCACACTGACCTTTCTGTCCTGGGCCTCCTCCACTGTCAGAGTGAGGCCCAGCGCAAATTGGAGGAACAGCACCTCATATTTCGCTTGGGCAGCTTATAGCCCGGGCGGTCACGGTGGCGCAGCGGTAGAGTTGCCGCCTTACAGCGAATGCAGCGCCGGAGACTCGGGTTCGATCCCGACTACGGGCGCTGTCTGTGCGGAGTTTGTACGTTCTCCCCGTGACCTGCGTGGGTTTTCTCCGAGATCTTCGGTTTCCTCCCACACTCCAAAGACGTGCAGGTTTGTAGGTTAATCGGCTTGGTGTATGTGTAAATGGGCCCTAGTGTGTGTAGGATAGTGTTAGTGTGCGGGGATCGCTGGGCGGCGCGGACTCGGTGGGCCGAAGGGCCTGTTTCTGCGCTGTATCTCTAAACTAAACTAAACTGAATAAATACCAGACCCTTCTCTAGACTTTATGTGAAAATATTTTTCCTCGGCTTCCCTCTAGTTTATCTGCCAAGACAAATAAGCTCCTCCGATTCATCTTGCCTTTATAACCCCATCAGTCTAAAGAAAGCAACCCCAACTTAGTCACTCCCCACACATGACGATCATTCTCCAGCCCTGTCCAAAACTGGATCTGGCTTTTCCCTGTGAAGCATTTTGCTTCCCAAAGAAAGATTTTTATACACCAATTTTCTTGTTCCAAATAAAGATTTCGTTTCGTTTACTTCAGATTAGTTTGGAGATACAGCGCGGAAACAGGCCCTTCGGCCCACCGAGTCCGCGCCGACCAGCGATCCCCGCACACTAGCACTATCCTACACACACTCGGGTCAATTTACAATCTTTACCGAAGCCGATTAGCCTGCGAACCTGCATGTCTTTGGAGCGCGGGAGGAAACCGGAGCGCCCGGGGAAAAGTCATGGGGAGAATGTACAAACTCCGTACAAACAGCGCCCGTAGTCAGGATCCAACCCCGGTCTCCGGCGCTGTAAGGCAGCAACTCCACCCGCTGCGCCACCCTCTGGTGGCGATAGAACATAGAAAAGTACAGCACAAGAACAGGCCCTTTGGCCCACTATTTATTTCGAGAGGGCTAGATTACAGAAACAGGACTATAATGCTGAGGCTTTATAAGGCACGGGTCAGACGACTTTTGGAGCATTGTTAGCGATTTTGGGCCGGATATCTGAGGAAGGATGTGGCATTCGAGGAAGTTTACAGGATTGATCCCAGGAATGAGTGGGTTAACATACGATGAGCGTTTGACAGCACTGGGCCTGTGCTCGCTGGAGTTTAGAAGGATGAAGAGGGGGGGGGGGGGGGGGATCTCATTGAAACGTACCAAATAGTGAAAGGCCTGGATAGAGTGGATGTGGAGAAGATAAAAGGAGAGGAGAAGGAATTTATTTAGTCGGAGGGTGGTGAATTCTTTGCCACAGGCAGCTGTGGAGGCCATCAATTGATTTTTTTTTTTTTTTTTTTTTTTTTTTAATATTTATTTATTTTTTTAAAAAATTTTCTTTGGAAGTAAGCACATTACATTTTAATGGTTCCTTTTTACAGGTGCCAAGAATTATTAAAACATTATTTGTACAACTTCCTTTTTAAAAAGAAATGAGAAAGAAAGAAGTAGTGAAGAGTAAAGAATAAATTAGTGAGTATAGAGTGAAAAAAAAAAAAAAAAAAAAAAAAATGTGCGAAAGTAAAGCAAAAAGGAGATTCTCCCACGCAACCAATCGATGTTTTTTAATATTCTTAATCAATTTTCAGTCAAACCCAGAATTTTTAATTTTATGCTGATATTACACCGCATGATTCCACAAGGTCAATAAATGGAGACCAACTCGATAAGAATTGGTCTTTTTTTTCTATTAGGAGGAGTCTCATTTCTTCCAAATGTGCTGTTTCCAACATATTACCAATCCACATTTTAAATGTTGGTGGAGTAGACTTTTTCCACAATTTAAGTATGAGTTTTTTCGCTATTATTAAACCATAATTCAAAAATGAGATTTGGGATATATTTAATTTATTTACATCTCCAAAGATAATCATTTCCATGCTAGGTTCCATTTTTGTCTTAAATAAACTAGTAAATACATCAAATATATCACCCCAAAAACTTTGAAGTTTTATGCACGAAACGATTGATATTTTTAAGGTGGAGTTTGACAGATTTGTGCGGGTGTCAGGGGTTATGGGGAGAAGGCAGGAGAAGGGAGTTGGGAGGGAGAGATAGATCAACCATGATTGAATGGCGGAGTAGACTCGATGGGCCGAATGGCCTAATTCTGCTCCTCGAACCTATGAACTTCTGCTGGTTTTTATACAAAGAGACACAAAGTGACTCAGCAGGACGGGCACATCTCTGGCGAACACGGATAGACGAGGTTTTGGGTCGAGGTGGCACAGCGGTAGAGCGGCTACGGCTCTGGCGGTAGAGTTAACCAGCGCCGGAGACCCGGGTTCGATCCCGACCACGGGCGCTGTCTGTACGGAGTTTGTACGTTCTCCCCGTGACCTGCGTGGGTTTTCTCCGAGATCTTCGGTTTCCTCCCACACTCCAAAGACGTGCAGGTTTGTAGGTTAATTGGCTTGGTGGAAATACAAATTGTCCCGGGTGTGTGTGTTAGTGCGCGGGGACCGCTGGTCGGCGCGAACCCGGTGGGCCGAAGGGCCTGTTTCCGTGCTGTGTCTCGAAACTAAACTAAACAAGGTGTGTAGGAAGGAACTGCAGATGCTAGTTTAAACTGAAACCAAAAAGCAAGATAGACCACTCGACCCTAAAAACCATAGCATATAACGTCCGCCATTTTAGTAGGCAGAAACGTGCAGAAACATTTAAAACGAAAAATAACAAAAATCTGTGAATTGATAGAGGAGATATATTCTGCATTTTAATGGTATCATCTCACAGACTGTTCCCCCAAAACACTGATTACACTGCGAGAGGCAGAGCGAACGGCGGGTTTTGCTTACTAAAATGGCGGACGTTACGCTCCTTTGCGTACGACACTTCAGTGTCGGCGAATTCGACGAGTGGTTCATCTTGCTCCTCCGGTATCTTTGATACAAACTGAACTAGACGGTTCAGACTGAGTATGGGGATTTACAGTCGAGTATCTCCAGCGCTTTTATTTGCTATTCAAAATAATTTATACAATTACGATACAAAATGATATTTGCAAAACAAAACCGTGCCGACACACCCATCACCATAGTACAAGATCACCAAATTATCTCCATTTGGCACTACATTTTCACTTTCGCCATCTTTGCTGGAGTAACTCAGCGGGTCAGGCAGCATCTCTGGAGAGAAGGAGGGATGGGTGGCGTTTCGGGTCGGGACCCTTCTTCAGACCGAAGACCCGACCCGAAACGCCACCCCCTTCCTCCTCTCCAGAGACGCTGCCTGTCCCGCTGAGTTACTCCAGCGTTTTGTGTCGACCTTTTCCGTTTTCAACCAGCTTCTGCAGTTCTTTCCGACGTCGTCCTTGTTGAGGATACATTCCGCCCCCCCGGCGGTCCGGGAAATCCCCCAGGGTGCCCCTGGATAGTGCATCATCCCTTCCTAGTGCCACCTGGGCATAACCCCGGAAAAGGGGCAGGCAGCTGGCTCGGGCAGAGCCCTCTTCCACCTGGCCAGCTTGGTGTCGCCCCGAGTTAAATTTAGCAACCTTGCCCCCGTGGTACCGCCAGAGATGAGCGAGACTCTGGGGTGGCAACCTTGTGTAGGGCTGCCAACTGTCCCGTATTAGCTGGGACATCCTGTATTTTAGGCCTAATTGGTTTGTTCCATAAGGGACCGCCCTTGTCCCGTATTAGGCCGGGGGTGGGGTCGCTGTAGGCCCGGACGCTGTAGGCCCAGATACTGTAGGCCCGGGGGCCGCTATAGGCCCAGATACTGTAGGCCCGGGCGCCGCTGTAGGCCAGGACAGTATAGGCTAACGGAGTGTGTTCGGGGAGCGGGGCCGAGTGTGTTCGCCTAACTGAGGGTTGCCAACTGTCCCGTATTAGCCGGGACATCCTGCATTTTGGGCTAAATTGGCTTGTCACGTGCGGGACCGCCCTTGTCCTGTATTAGGCCCAAGGGGGGCTGTAGGCCCGGACACTGTAGTCCCGGGGGGCGCTGTAGGCCCGGGCGCTGTAGGCCCAGACAATGTAGGCCTCGACAGTGTAGAAGGAAAAAAAACGCAGATGTTGGTTAAAATCTGTGCCACCTTTCGAGCAGTGGAGGTGCGTACAGTGTAGGCCCAGGGGCCGCTATAGTCCCGGACGCTGTAGGCCCGGACACTAGGCCCGGGCGCCGCCTAATGGAGGTTGCATAGCAACCCGCCTCCCAGCCTGGCGGCCGCCATTGGTGAAACAGGAGCACGTGGCCGCTGGCTGGGTTGAGGTCACGTTGGGCGCGGGGGGGCGGTGATGTCACATTTTGTCCTGCATTTGGGAGTGAGGAAGTTGGCAACCCTAACCGTGTGTGACTTCTGGCGCATGCTGCCTGTGCCCGGCCCCTTTAACCCAGTTTGTTACCGGCTTAGGTCAGCATTGGATGAAGACCTGCCTGAGTCTGGTCCCAGTCCCTAGTGTACGTTAAGCCGAGCCCGCATGACATGGAGTATGTGGTAAGATTGCATTTACCTCTGGTGGTGGGTGTAGGTGTGTGGTGGTGGATGCATCGAGCATGAGCAGACCTACTGAGCACTGCACGGGGTGAGCCCTTAATAAGGTCGCACTCGCGAGGTGTGGGAACCCAAGGTGGCACGGTGGGTACTCTGGGCACGAGGCTCTGTGCGTCTACCCGATCTATTCCTCTCGTGATTTTGTACACCTCTATAAGATCGCCCCTCATCCTCCTGCGCTCCAAGGAATAGAGTCCCAGCCTGCTCAACCTCTCCCTGTAGCTCAGGCCCCTCTAGTCCTGGCAACATCCTCGTAAATCGTCTCTGAACCCTTTCCAGCTCGACAACATCTTACAACTTAAGAAAGATGGGGCGGTCACGGTGGCGCGGCGGTAGAGTTGCCGCCTTGCGGCGAATGCAGCGCCGGAGACCCGGGTTCCATCCTGACCAACTGCGGGCGCTGTCCGCGCGGAGTTTGCACGTTCTCCCCGTGACCTGCGTGGGTTTTCTCCGAGATCTTCGGTTTCCTCCCGCACTCCAAAGACGTGCAGGTTTGTAGGTTAATTGGCTTGGTAAATGTAAAAATTGTCCCTGGTGGGTGTAGGATGGTGTTAATGTGCGGGGATCGCTGGGCGGCGCGGACCCGATGGGCCGAATGGCCTGTTTCCGCGCTGTATCTCTAAACTAAACTAAAGACCATCGATTATCCATTGTCACTGGTTTAGTTTTTCAGTTCAGAGATAGAGCGTGGAAACAGGCCCTTCGGCCCACCGAGTCCGTGCCGACCAGCGATTGCCCATTCACACTGTTTTCAGATCAGAGATACAATGCGGAAACAGGCCCTTCGGCCCGACCGTCGATTCCCCGCTCCCGTAACACTATCCTACACACACACTAGGAACAATTTTACATCTCGACCAAGCCAATTAACATACAGACCTGTACGTCTTTAGAGTGCGGGTGGATTACCCATTTACACTGTTTTCAGATCAAAGATACAGCGCGGAAACAGGCCTTTCGGCCTACTAAGTCCGCGCCGACCAGCGGTCCCCACACCTTTAAGTACCCGGCAAAGGCGGCACGGTGGCGCAGCGGTAGAGTTGCTGCCTTACAGTGAATGCAGCGCCGGAGACTCAGGTTCGATCCCGACTACGGGTGCTGTCTGTACGGAGTTTGTACGTTCTCCCCGTGACCTGCGTGGGTTTTCTCCGAGATCTTCGGGTTCCTCCCACACTCCAAAGACGTACAGGTTTGTAGGTTAATTGGCTGGGTAAATGTAAAAATTGTCCCTAGTGGGTGTAGGATAGTGTTAATGTGCGGGGATCGCTGGGCAGCACGGACCCGTTGGGCCGAAGGGCCTGTTTCTGTGCTGTATCTCCAAATCTAAAGCCTGTGTCCTCTGGTGCTCGATTCCCCCTACTCTGGGCAAGATACTGTGCATCTACCCGATCTATTCCTCTCATGATTTTATACACCTCCATAACACTATCCTACACACACTTGGGACAATTTTACACCTCTACCAAGCCAATCAACCTACAAACCTGCGCGCCTTTGGAGTGTGGGAGGAAACCGAAGATCTCGGAGAAAACCCACGCAGGTCACGGGGAGAACGTGCAAACTCCGTACAGACAGCGCCCGTGGTCGGGATCGAACCCAGATCTCTGGCGATGTAAGGCAGCAGCTTTACTGCCACGCCACCATGCCGCACTGTACTATGTTTAGAGATACAGCATGCAAACGGGCCCTTCAGCCCACTGGGTCCATGCCGAGCATCACAGAGTCTGAAGAAGGTTCTCGACCCGAAATGTCACCCATTCCTTCCATCAGAGATGCTGCCTGTCCCACTGTGTAACCCCAGCATTTTGTGTCTATCTTTAACGTAAACCGGCCTCTGCAGTTCCTTCCTACAGCATGGAAACAGGCCCTTCAGCCCCACTTGCCCACACCGGCCAACACTAGTCCCACCTGCCTGCGTTTGCCCATATCACTCTAAACCCGTCCTATCCATGTACCTGTCTAAATGTTTCTTAAACATTGTTATAGTACCTGCCTCAACTACCTCCTCTGGCAGTTCGTTCCATACACCCACCACATTCTGTGTGTAAACGTTGCCCCTCGGATCCCTATCAAATCTTTCCCCCTTCACCTTGAACCCATGTCCTCTGGTCCTCGATTCCCCTACTCTGAGCAAGAGACTCTGTGCGTCTACCGTATCTATTCCTCTCATGATCTTGTACACCTCTATAAGATCTCCCCTCACCCAGGGAATAGAGTCCCAGCCTGCTCAACCTCTCAGGCCCTCTACTCCTGGCAACATCCTCGTAAATCTTCTCTGAACCCTTTCCAGCTCGACGACATCTTTCTTACAACTTAAAAAAGATGGGGCGGTCACGGTGGCGCAGCGGTAGAGTTGCCGCCTTACAGCGAATGCAGCGCCGGAGACCCGGGTTCCATCCCGACTACGGGCGCCGTCTGTGCGGAGTTTGCACGTTCTCCCCGTGACCTGCGTGGGTTTTCTCCGAGATCTTCGGTTTTTCCCACACTCCAAAGACGTGCGGGTTTGTAGGTTGATTGGCTTGGTAAGTGTAAAAACTGGCCCTAGTGGGTGTAGGATAGTGTTAGTGCGCGGGGATCGCTGATCGGCGCGGACCCGGTGGGCCGAAGGGGCCTGTTTCCGCGCTGAATCTATAAACTATACCAAACCTGACATCGTGTTCGGTATGGACATTGTGGGCCGAAGGGCTGCACTGTTCTATGTAAGAAATGAACCTCAGACCCAAAATGCTGGAGTAACTCAGCGGGACAGGCAGCGTCTCTGGAGAGAAAGAGTGGGTGGCGTTTCGGGTCGAGACCCTTCTTCAAGGAACTGTAGATGCTGGTTTAAACCGAAGAGAGACACAAAAAGCTGGAGTAACTCAGCGGGACGGGCAGCATCTCTGGGGAGAAGGAATGGGTGGCGTTTCGGGTCGAGACACGGTGCCCAGAACTGAACACAATACTCTAAATGGGGCCTCGCCAATGTCTTATACAACTGCAACGTGACCTCTTCTATCCCCTTCGATGCCTTATGGTCTTATTCTTCCGACTTCTGTGTCTAATGGTCTTATCCTGAAAAGACGTGGATTCTCACACTTCAAATCCAAAAGCACTTGGATTGTGCTTAGGTATTGCTCCCCACCTACAAGTTTTACTCTCCTTTCTGCCTCAACACGCCAAGCAACATTCCTCAAGATGTTTATATGTATGTGTGTGTGTGTGCGTGTGAACAGAACGCAGACTTAAACAACCGAACTCTCCATTTTGTACCTGTTGGCGCCCCCAGCAGGAGGTGGCCCAGTTTAGTTTAGTCAAGCCCTTGGTCCCATCGATTCCATGCCAACCAGCGATCATCCCGTTCACTAGCACCACCCTACGCACACTGGGGGCAGTTTCTAATCTTTACGGAAGCCAATTAACCTGCAAGCGCGCACGTCTTTGGAGTGTGGGAGGAAACCGGAGCACCCGGGAAAATCCACGAGGTCCCGGGGAGAACGTACAAACTCCGTACAGACGGCGCCCGTAGTCGGGATGGAACCCGGGTCTCTGGCGCTGTGAGGCAGCAACTCTACCGCTGTGCCACCGTGCCGCCCTTTGGTGGAGATAGAACATAGAATGGTTCAGCACAAGAACAAGCCCCTTGCCTAACATGATGGCAAGACCATCTCCTCTGTACCAGGTAGACACAAAACGCTGGAGTAACTCAGCAGGTCAGGCAGCATCTCAGGAGAGAAGGAATGGGTGACATTTCGTGGTTGAGTCCGAAGAAGGGTCTCAACCCGAAACGTCACCCATTCCTTCTCTCCTGAGGTGCTGCCTGGCCCGCTGAGTTACTCTAGCATTTTGTGTCTACCTTCAATTTGAACCAGTACCTGCAGTTATTTTCCTACACATCTCCTCTGTACCTGCACATAATCCATATACCTCCATTCCCTGTAAATCCATGTGTCCCTCTCCAAAAGTCTCCTAAACGCCATTATAGTATCTGTCTCAACTACCACCTCTGGCAGCACCCACCAGTAGGGTTGCCAACTGTCCCGTATTAGCCGGGACATCCCGTATTTTGGCTAAATTGGTTTGTCCCGTACGGGACCGCCCTTGTCCCGTATCAGGGCAGGGGGGCGCTGTAGGCCCGGACACTGTAGGCCCGGACACTGTAGGCCCGGACACTGTAGGCCCGGACACTGTAAGCCCGGACACTGTAGGCCCGGACACTGTAGGCCCGGACAGTGTCGTAGGACAAAAAACTGCAGACGCTGGTTAAAATCTGTGCCTACCTTCCGAACAGTGTAGGTGCGGACAGTGTAGGCCCAGAGGCCCGGGTGCCGCCTAGCGGAGGTTGCCTAGCAACCCGCCTCCCGGCCCGGGCGGCCGCCATTGGTGGAGCGGGAGCACGAGGCCGCTGGCTGGGTGAGGTCACGTGGGGCGGTGACGTCACCTTGTCCCGTATTTGGGAGTGAGGAAGTTGGCAACCCTACCCACCTCCCCGTGGAAAATAGAGTGCAATGTTAGAAACAAGGAACTGCAGAAGCTGATTTACAACAACAACAAAAAAGGACTCAAAGCGCTGGAGTAACTCAGCGGGACAGGCAGCATCTCTGCAGGACATGGATAGGTGCAATACCTATGATCAATAATTGTGTTCCTGTTACGAAGAGGGCAAAGTGCCTGGAGTTACACCAGTAAATTTAACTTCATTGCAAAAGCATTTCATTGCTTTTGCCTCATACCAGAAAGTACTAGACCAAGTGGACTCGTTGGGCCCAAACCTCTCCTGCATTGGTGCAGCACCCTCTCCTCCCCCCTACCCCCTGAGGGCGTGCAGCGTAGGTTCACTAGGTTAATTCCCGGAATGGCGGGACTGCCGTATGTTGAAAGACTGGAGCGGCTGGGCTTGTATACACTGGAATTTGGAAGGATGAGAGGGGATCTTATCGAAACATATAAGATTATTAAGGGGTTGGACACGTTAGAGGCAGGAAACATGTTCCCAATGTTGGGGGAGTCCAGAACCAGGGGCCACACAGTTTAAGAATAAGGGGTCGGCCATTTAGAACGGAGATGAGGAAAAACTTTTTCAGTCAGAGAGTTGTGAATCTGTGGAATTCTCTGCCTCAGAAGGCAGTGGAGGCCAATTCTCTGAATGCATTCAAGAGAGAGCTAGATAGAGCTCTTAAGAATAGCGGAGTCAGGGGTTATGGGGAGAAGGCAGGAACGGGGTACTGATTGAGAACGATCAGCCATGATCACATGGTGGTGCTGGCTCGAAGGTTCGAAGGGCCGAATGGCCTCCTCCTGCACCTATTGTCTATTGTCTATAACTATTATAATCACAGTTGGAGTTGCTGGAAGACAATAGCTGGCCTGACGAAAAGGAGAAGCTTTGAGTTTGCGCAAGTTTTATCTACGTTGTGTCATTGTGTTGATGAGTGTGGGTGGCTGGGGAATTAGAGTCATCTTTCTTACTCAATCTTTCCTCCCTGCCAGTAATTCCGTTTGTTGCCCTGGGCACCTGACCCTGACCCTGACCCCAGCCCTCTCTCAGCCTGATCACATGCTGGGGCGGACACGGTGGTGCAGCGGGTAGAGCTGCTGCCTCACAGCGCCGGAGACCCGGGTTCAATCCCGACCACGGGCGCTGTCTGCACGGAGTTTGTACGTTCTCCCCGTGACCACCTTTGGGTTTTCACAAAGATCTTCAGTTTTCTCCCGCACTCCGAAGACGTGCAGGATTGTAGGTTAATTGGCGTGGTTTCAATGTAAATTGTCCGAGTACGTGTGCGATAGTGTTAATGTCCCGTTTCCGGCCTGCATCTGAGAGAGCTGCATGTTTCGTTTAGTTTCGTGGAACAGCGCGGAAACAGGCCCTTCGGCCCACCGAGTCCGCGCCGACCAGCGATCACCCCGTACACTAGCGCTCTCCGACCCACCAGGTGCAATTGACAATTTACTGAGGACAATTAACCTGCAAACACGCACGTCTTTGGAGCGTGGGGAGCAAACCGGAGCGCCCGGAGAAAAGCCACGGGGAGAACGTGCAAACTCCGCACAGACAGCACCCGCAGTCGGGATCGAACCCGGGTCTCCGGCGCCACGAGGCAGCAACTTCACTGCCACAAAAGTACTTCAAAAGTAGCCCACAAAGATGTTGCATTTTGGGACGTCTAACAAGGGCAGGCCCTAGACAGTGAATGGTAGGCCTCTGGGGAGTGTTGTACTCTCGGAGTACAAGTGCATGGTTCCTCGAAGGTCGAGTCGCAGGTACTGAGGATGAGGCGGTCAAAAAGGCTTTTGGCCCTTACCAGTCAGAGTATTGAGCACAGAAGTTGGGAGGTTATGTTGCAGTTGTATAAGATGTCGGTGAGGCCGCATTTCGAGTATTGATTTCAGTTCTGGGCACCATGTTGTCGGAAAGATGTCGGCAAAGAATTCCACAAATTCACAACTCTCTGGGTGAAAAGATTTCTCCTCACCGCAGTTTTAAACGGCCTCCCCTTTTGTTCTTCGTCTGTGTCCCCTGGTTCTGGATAGCACGCCACAAAAGCTTCTCACTGTACCTCGGCACAGAATGAAAATATTGATTTCTCTAACTTTAACAGACATTAATAAAGAAACGAAACGAAACTAAACCTATCCACGTTCTCCAGAGATGCTGCCTGCCCCGCTGGGTTACTCCAGCACTTTGTCTCCTTTTGTGTAAATCTGCAGTTACTTGTCTCCACCTATTACTCACCAGGCTTTGTCCTGACTCTCCTCCCTTCCAGCTTTCTTCCCCCCCCCCCCCCCCCCCAATCAATCTAAAGAAAGGTCCCGTCCCGAAATGTCACCATTCACGTTCTTAACCGTAGTTTAGGCTTTCGAGATACAGCGTGGAATCAGGCCCCTCGGCCTACTGTTTCCATGCCGACCAGCGTTCTCCAGAGATGCTGCCTGACCCGCCGAGCTACTCCGGCACATCGTACCTTTTTCTACACAACGTTTCACGATATCTTGGTACATGTGGCAATATACAGGCGCACGGTGGCGCAGCGGTAGAGTTGCTGCCTCACAGCGCCAGAGACCCGGGTTCGATCCTGACTACGGGCGCTGTCTGTACGGAGTTTGTACGTTCTCCTCCTTGACCTGCGTGGGTTTTCTCCAGGATCTCCGGTTTCCCCCCAGGCTCCAAAGACGTGTAGGTTAATTGGCTTTGTATAATTGTAAATTGTGTCTTGTGTGTGTATAGGATAGCATTAGTGTGCGGGGATTCCTGGTTTAGTTTAGTTATACAGCGCGGAAACAGGCCCTTCGGCCCACCGGGTCCGCGCCGACCAGCGATCCCCGCACACTAACACCATCCTACACACACTAGGGACAATTTTTACATTGACCAAGCCAATTAACCTACAAACCTGTGCTTAAACTAAATGGAGGATTGTCCTCGCTTGAGTGCGTCAGAACAGACTCATTGTTGCTTCCCGTGAGCCCTTGTTAACAGGTTAGTCAGTGCTCGGATGACAGCCACTGCTGATCACTGAGTCATTTTTGGCAGTGCTCACGATGATTCAGCATCGAAGGTATTTTATTCACAAAGTGCTGGAGTAACTCAGCGGGTCAGGCAGCATCTCTGGAGAGAAGGCATCACAAAATGCTGGAGTAACTCAGCGGGTCAGGCAGCATCTCAGGAGAGAAGGAATGGGTGACGTTTCGGGTCGAGACCCTTCTTCAGACTGATGTCAGGAGGGCGGGACAAAGGAAGGATATAGGTGGAGACAGGAAGACAGTGGGAGATCTGGGAAGGAGGAGGGGAAGAGCGGGACAGAGGAGCTATCTAAAGTTGGAGAAGTCAATGTTCATACCACTGGGCTGCAAGCTGCCCAAGCGAAATATGAGGTGCTGTTCCTCCAATTTCCGGTGGGCCTCACTATGGCACTGGAGGAGGCTCATGACAGAAAGGTCAGACTGGGAGTAGGAGGGGGAGTTTAAGTGCTCAGCCACCGGGAGATCAGGTTGGTTAAGGCGGACTGAGCGAAGGTGTTGAGCGAAGTGATCGCCGAGCCTGCGTTTGGTTTCGCCGATGTAGAGAAGTTGACATCTAGAGCAGCGGATGCAATAGATGAGGTTGGAGGAGGTGCAGGTGAACCTCTGTCTCACCTGGAAAGACTGTTTGGGTCCTTGGATGGAGTTGAGGGGGGAGGTAAAGGGACAGGTGTTGCATCTCGTGCGGTTGCAGGGGAAAGTGCCCGGGGATGGGGAGGTTTGGATGGGAAGGGAACAAGTGGACCAGGGAGTTACGGAGGGAACGGTCTCTGCGGAGCGGTAGAGTTGTTGCCTTACAGCAAATGCAGCGCCAGAGACCCGGGTTCCACCCCGCCCACGAGTGCTGTCTGTACGGAGTTTGCATGGCCTTCATAACAAGACGAGTTGAGTACAGGAGCAAAGAGGTCCTTCTGCAGTTGTACAGGGCCCTAGTGAGACCGCACCTGGAGTACTGTGTGCAGTTTTGGTCTCCAAATTTGAGGAAGGATATTCTTGCTATTGAGGGCGTGCAGCGTAGGTTCACCAGGTTAATTCCCGGAATGGCGGGACTGTCAAATGTTGAAAGACTGGAGTGACTAGGCTTGTATACACTGGAATTTAGAAGGATGAGAGGGTACCTTATCGAAACATATAAGATTATTAAGGGGTTGGACATGTTAGAGGCAGGAAACATGTTCCCAATGTTGGGGGAGTCCAGAACCAGGGGTCACAGTTTAAGAATAAGGGGTCGGCCATTTAGAACTGAGATGATGAAAAACTTTTTCAGTCAGAGAGTTGTGAATCTGTGGAATTCTCTGCCTCAGAAGGCAGTGGAGGCCAATTCTCTGAATGCATTCAAGAGAGAGCTAGATAGAGCTCTTAAGGATAGTGGAGTCAGGGGGTTTGGGGAGAAGGCAGGAACAAGGTACTGATTGAGAATGATCAGCCATGAGCACATTGAATGGCGGTGCTGCCTCGAAGGGCTGAATGGCCTCCTCCTGCACCTATTGTCTATTGTCTCTCTGTGACCAGCGTGGGTTTTCTCCGAGATCTTCGGTCTCCTCCCACACTCCAAAGACGTGCGGGTTTGTAGGTTAATTGGCTTGGTAAATGTAAAAATTGCCCCTAGTGGGTGTAGGATAGTGTTAGTGCGCGGGGATCGCTGGTCGGCGCGGACCCGGTGCGCCGGAAGGGCCTGTTTCCATGCTGTATCTCTAAACTAAACTAAACTAAAATTTTCCCCTCTCAGCTTAAACCTCTGTCCCATAGCTCTTGATTCTCCTTCCCTGTGTCACAGACTCTGTGCATTCACCGTAACCATTCCCCTCATGATTTTGTACACCTCAGCCTTCTATGCTTCAAGGAATATAAAATTGTGAGGCGTAGATAGGGTAGACAGTCACAACCTTTGTCTCCAGGATATGTCCAACTCTAGCGGGCAGTGCTAAAAGGTGAGAGGGGGAAGGTTTAAAGGAGATTGTATTCTCCTGGGTTTGTATTCACTGGAGTTTAGAAGGATGAGAGGGGATCTTATAGAGACGTATAAAATTATAAAAAGGACTGGACAAGCTAGATGCAGGAAAAATAGTCCCAAAGTTGGGGGAGTCCAGAACCTGGGGGCCACACACTGTCTCGGAATAAAGGGGAGGCCATTTAAAACTGAGGTGAGAAGAAACCTTTTCACCCAGAGAGTTGTGAATGTGTGGGATTCTCTGCCACAGAGGGCAGTGGAGGCCGATTCACTGGATGGATATAAAAGAGAGTTAGATAGAGCTCTGGCGGCTAGTGGAATCAGGGGATATGGGAAGAAGGCAGGCACGGGTTACTGATTGTGGATGATCAGCCACGATCACAATGAATGGCGGTGCTGGCTCGAAGGGCCGAATGGCCTCCTCCTGCACCAATTTTCTTTGTTTCTAAACACAGATGCTGCCTGATTTGCTGTGTTTACTACTTGTGTCTCAGAATTCTGGTGTGTGCAGTTTTCTTTTTCATTTGCTGTTAGTTTAGTTTAGAGATATAGCGTGGAAATACTGCCCTTGTCCTGTATTAGGCCCGGGGGGGGCGCAGTAGGCCCAGACACTGTAGGCCCGGATACTGTAGGCCCAGGGGCCGTTGTAGGCCCGGACACTGTAGGCCCGGGCACTGTAGGCCCGGACACTGTAGGCCCAGGGGCCGTTGTAGGCCCGGACACTGTAGCCCCGGGGGCCGTTGTAGGCCCGGGGGCCGTTGTAGGCCCGGACACTGTAGGCCCGGGGGCCTTGGTGGCCCGGGCAGTGTAGGCCCGGAGGCCCAGGCGCTGCCTAATGGAGGTTGCTTAGCAACCTGCCTCCCAGCCCGGGGGGCCAGCCACCATTGGTGGAGCGGGAGCAGGTGGCTGGGTGAGGTCACGTGGGGCGTGGGGCGGTGACGTCACCTTGTCCCGTATTTGGGGAGTGAGGAAGTTGGCAACCACTACCAATACGGGACAAGGGCGGTCCCGTACGGGACAAAACCAATTCAGCCGGCTATACGGGACAGGGGGGGGGCGCCACTTGCCCTGCGCCGTTGCAGACTGCTGTACCTCGACCCACGACGGGGTTACGCTCCGTGAAACCCCTCGCAAAGCCGAAGGTATCGTGCGTTTGAGCTGCCGTCTCCACGTCGAAATATCGCAAGCCCGTGACCCGGGAAGCATCTCTTGTACTTACGGTCGATGAATCAGCCAAGCAGCGTCTGTTCATTCAGCTCGGGGGCACCGAGTCCCCCCCCCCCATGGAGGATAGTCAGCTGTTGTGGGATTAATTGCCAGCCCGCGTCCATTCATAAAAATTGCAGGGAGGAAGCGCAGAACACAAAACGGGCTTCTCGTTATTCCCCTCCCCTCCCCTCCGCTCCGCTACCTCCCCTCCCCTCATTCCCCCTCCCCACCCCTCCCCTCCCCTCCCCTCCCCTCTTCATTGGGAAGCGCACAGCTCCTGTGTGCGGGCAACTACACCAAACTCCGTCTCTCTGGAGCCCCCCCTCACGGGCGGCCACTGCCCTGATCTCTCAACGCCAAGGCTCTGGGGACTCAGGACAAGATTACGTCGAGGGTTGGACAAGGGGGAGAGGGACCGAGGGAGGAGAGAAGAGAGAGAGTGAGGGGGAGAGGGAAGGGGAGAGGGAGGGAGTGAGAGTGAGGAAGGAGAGGGGCAGGGAGAAGAGAGAGAGAGAGGGAGGGGGACAGGGAAAGGAAGGAGGAGAAGAGTGAGGAGAGAGAGAAGGAGAGAGAGGGAGAAGAGAGATAGGGAGGAACAGGGAGGGGGGAGGGAGTGAGAGAGAGAGGGAGAAGGAGGTAGGAGAGAGAGAAAAGTGAGGGAGCGAGAGGGAGAGAGAGAGTGAGAGAGAGTGAGGGTGTGAGAGGGAGGAGAGAGAGGGAGGGGGAGAGGGAGAGAGAGAGGGAGAAGGAGAGAGAGGGAGGGGGACAGGGACAGGGAAAGGAAGGAGAGAGAGTGAGGAGAGAGAGAAGGAGAGAGAGGGAGAAGAGAGATAGGGAGGAACAGGGAGGGGGGGAGGGAGTGAGAGAGAGAGGGAGGGAGGGAGAGGGAGGGAAGGAGAGAGGGAGGGAAGGGAGAGAGGGAGAAGGAGGTAGGAGAGAGAGAAAAGTGAGGGAGCGAGAGGAACAGAGAGAGGGAGAGAGAGAGTGAGAGAGAGTGAGGGTGTGAGAGGGAGGAGAGAGAGGGAGGGGGAGAGGGAGAGGGAGGAGAGAGAGAGGGAGGGAGGGAGAGGGAGAAGGAGAGAGAGGGAGGGGGAGAGGGAGAGGGAGGAGGAGTGAGGAGGGAGGGAGAGGGGAGAAGGAGAGAGAGGGAGAAGGAGAGAGAGGGAGGGAGGGAGAAGGAGAGAGAGGGAGGGGGAGAGGAGAGGGAGGAGGAGAGAGAGGGAGGGAGGGAGAGGGAGAGGGAGAGGGAGGAGGAGGAGGAGAGAGGGAGGGAGGGAGAGAGGGAGAAGGAGAGAGAGAGGGAGAAGAGAGAGACAGGGAGGAACAGGGAGGGGGAGGGAGAGGGAGGGAGAGAAGGGGAGAGAGAGAGGGAGGGAGGGATTTTGTCCACACTTTCCGTCACAGATCGGACCGTTCCGAAATTCCTCCCCGTCCAGAAGTGCTCGTAAAGCCCCCTCCTCACGCCCCCCCCCCCCGCTGGGGGGCAGCGCGGACCCACCGGGCTCACCCCACGGG